>NC_143253.1:138610056-138657556 GCF_984573655.1 Nuphar pumila
AGATAAAAATAAAGGTAAAAGATTGTCAGTCCCAAATGGGTTGATCCCTATTACAATAAAAGATCGAAATACCCTTGCTGGGTATTTCAGTTTACAGCAAATGTGTGTGTGTATATATATATATATATCTTAACTGGCTAAACCCCCGCCTCGCATCTCTCTCTTCCCTCTGCGTATATCTCTCTCCCCAACCTCCTTCAATCTCTCTCACTCCCCTATCGCCCTCTTTTCGCTCTTTGCCTCTGCCGGAGGTAGGGAGGGCACGGCTCGGCCACCTACGTCGGTGCTGGCCGAGTTCGCCGCCTCTCGGCCACACCACCAGTGGCGGGCAGGGCCTCGAGCCCTGCTCTTTTAGTTGGCACCGAGCCCAGCTTGGTGTTGTCGTCGCCGCCGTCATTGTTATCTTCCACCCGATCGCCACTTTCGTCACCACGTCGGTTAGCCTCGCGCTCTTCACCGTCCCCTTCATCAATCATCTCTCCTCTCCCCCGCCCCTATGTTATGTTCTATTCTCTCTTCGATGAAATGTGATTTCTAACTTCTTTGGAATTTCAATGAAATGTTTTGAATTCCCGAATGTTTCTCTATTTTTTTTCGAAGATGATTCGGAATTTAGATCACTTGTCTTTTTTTGCTTTTTGATTTCTAACTTCTTAAGAGATTTGATCAAATGTTTTGGAGTTTGTATCTTTCTTTGTTTTTCTCCTAAATTATATGAAATTTAGTGTGTTTTCTTGTTTGTTTTTTTTTTTGCTTTTTGATTAATTTTGATCAAAATATATTGGATATTGAATCTTTTCCTAGTTTCTTGGTAGATTGAGAGGGGTTTTCTTCCCCTAGATATTTTTTCCTTTTTTCCAACATTTGTGTGAATTTCCTCCTTTTTGGGGCTTTCCTTTCTGTGTGTTAATTATAAAATCTATGGTTATTTCTTTCTCTCTTGAATATTCCGTAAGTTTTCCATTTTCCTGATTTTGTTATTTGAGTTCTATATTTTCATCTATGATTATTGTTTCTGTTTTCCTCTACATGCGATTGAAATACATGAGCAGAGCTGAGCTCGGCTAGCACCAAGCCCAGCTCGGTTCTCCTTGCCCCAACCCTACCAGCCCTCCCTCGGCCTGTTCTGGCAGGCACAACCGAGCTGAGCTCGACTAGCACTGAGCCCAGCTCGATTCTCCTTGCCTTGGCCCAGCTAGCTGTCGAGATCGACTCGGTTGAACCCAGCCCTGTGAGGATGGGTTCGGCTCCCAACATCCTGGGTTGTAACCCAGCCCTTCTGATATGATTTATATGAATTTTATTTTAATATAATATTTTTTGTTTTAAGGACAAAAATGACGAATAAAGGGAAAGGACTTGTGTCATCTCCATCCCCATCCCCACATATAAGTTGTGTTGCTAGTGTTGTTGGTAGTGGTAGTGGGAAAGTTGATTCAAGTTTGTCAGCTGCAACATATGATGATGGGGGGTAGGGATGGCAGTGGACCGAGAGACAACGGGGCCCCACCCCGCCTCGCCCCGTTTGAATCGGGGATGAAGGGCATGAAACGGGGATGAAGGTTAAAATCTATCCCCGTGCAGGGATGGACTTACGCTTTCCCCCGCCCCATCCCCGTCTCAATCCCCGCCTTGCCCCATCCCCAATCCTTTAAGGGATGTCTATAGACCAAGGGAAAATGAGGCCCCGCCCTGCCTCGCCCCCGTTTGGACCGGGGATGGAGGACATGAAACGGGGATTGAGGAGGGGGTGAAGGTTAAAATCTATCCCCGTGCTGGGATGGATGCGGGGATGGAGGTTCGAAATTTGAAACGGGGCGGGGGTGGAGACCTTGTTCCCCGCCCCCGCCCCGGTCCACTGCCATCCCTAATGGGGGGCCACTATGGAAACATGTGGATAAGCTTGAAAAAGTTGGAGAAGATGGTGGAAATAAGAGATTTTGATGCAAGCTTTATTAGAGAGATTATGTTGGGTCTTACACAAGAGTTAAAAATCATTTCTTGAAGATATCAGGACATGGCATTTCAGGATGCAAAAGAGTTATGAGGTAATGTGAAGACAATACAAGAAAATATAAGATGAATATGAGAAGAGGAAGACAATGAGTGATTCTTGTATAATTAGTGTACCCTTTTTAAGCCACCAATAAGATGCTCAAAAAAAAAAGAAAAGTGGATGTAGAAGGTAAAGGAAGAGGAACGATACAAGCATCATTTAATACATATGGAAGGGAGGAGATGGATAGAAAAGTAAGGAAGTATTTTTATTCTAGTTCATTTTCATTTAATGCAGCTAGAAATCTTTATTGGAAGAATTTAGTTACTTCACTGGCAAATTATAACTTGAGTGGCTATGTACCTCCAAGCTCAAAAAAACTACGAACAACAATTCTTACAGAAGAGAGGGCAAATGTTGAGAGATTGCTAGAGATTAAGAAATTTTCATGGGAACAAAATAGAGTTTTCATTGTTTCTGATGGGTGGACAGATATTCAAAGGCATCCACTGATTAATTTCCAGTTTTTTGTTTCTTCGCTTAGTGGCACAGTATTCTTGAAAGTAGTTGATGCATCTGGGTAATATAAAAATGTTGAGTATTTGAAGGGGTTGTTTACAGAAGTAATAAAAGAAGTGGGTGATCAAAAAGTAGTGAAAATCATCACAGACAATGCTCCAGTTTGTAAAAGTGCAGCATTGAGTTTGAAGAGTGAGTATCCTCATATTTTTTGGACTTCCTGTATAGCTAGAGCTTGAATCTAGCCATCAAGAGCATCTGCGACCCCAAAGAAGAAGAAAATTCACCAACATATGCTCTTTGTTCATGAATTAAGGAATTAGAAAAAATGTCAAAAGCATTAAGAATTTTGTTGTCAACCACCGTCATGTTAATGCTATATTTAATAGGCATTCTGATTTGAAATTGTTGAAGGTTGTTGAAACACGTTTTGCGTTCATTGTGATGGTAAAAAAGATTAAAAAAATAAAGAATGCTTTGATTAACATGGTGACTGATGAGAATTGGATATTCTATCGTGCTGATGATGTCATCTAGGCTCAAGAAATTAATTGTTGATGATGAGTTTGGGGATAGAGTCACATACTTCTTTCAGTTTACGCGACCTATTTGGAAAATGTTGAGAGAAGTTGATAAGGATGAGCCTATGGTTGAAAAAATAAAAGTAGTTTTCAAGCATGAGAAAAAAAATCCTGCATTGGATGATTCAAAAAATTTTAATCATATTCATTCAATTTTAGTCAAAAAAATAGGATAAGAGCAACACTCATTTGCATTGCATGGCATATTCTCTCAATCCCAAATATTATGCAAAGAAGTGACAGAAAGGTGGTGTTGGTCGTGTCCCTCCAAATTTAAACTCAGAGCTATCAAGGCATAGAAATATGTGTATTGCAAGACTTTATCGAGAATCACATATTCTAAATCAAGTCACACAAGAGTTTGAAAAATTTTCATCTTCAAGATTATATGGACAAGCATTAATAGCGAGAGGAGAATATAAATCATATCACATGGTGGTCAACATATGGATCATAAACACCTCTTCTCCAACGTCGTGCATTGAGATTGCTATCTCAGCCTGCTAGTTCATCTTGTTGTGAAAGAAATTGGAGTACATATTCTCAAATCCACAACATGAAGAGAAACAAACTCACCAGCAAGCGTGCAAATGATTTAGTACATGTTCATTCTAATCTTCAACTACTTTCGCAAACCAATGATGAATACAGGTACTAATTGCTCTCTTAGTTATTTGACTATTTCTTAGTTTCTTTATTTAAATATACTTTTATTTAACATTTTTAAATTGAATTTGTAATGCAGACAAGGGTCATCCAAATTTTGGGATGTAAACCCAGAAGAGTGTGACTTAAAGGGAGAGCATGATTTCAATATTACAAACATGGACTTATCCGAGCCTAATCTTTCTTCTTATGATGCATTTGATGATGAAATAGAAAATTATTAGGATCCATTACCTCGTTTTCATATACATTGTGTAGGATATACTTTTGGTATGTAATTATGCATTGTTTGCTTCTTTTATTAGTATACTGTATAATTTACTTCTTTTCTGCTTTACTTATTTGATTGTTTCCATAATATATTTAGGTTGATTTAATTATGGTGTTAGTTTTTATGATGAAAAATAAAATTGTAGATTGTTAATTTGATTTATTGCATGCATAATGAATTGATTTGATGATCTTATGATAATTTTTTTTTATTTCATTAGTGTTATTGTTAACTGTTAAAAATTATATATAAATATAATCTATGCCACAAGGATTCGGCTAGCAGGATGCTGCACCCGCGTCGACGCGACTCGACGAGGGTGCGGATGCAGCACCGGGTGCGGTCAACCCGACCCTAGGTGCGTTGACCGCACTCAGGGTCATTTCGGTCCATTTTTTGGATTTTTTTTTTTAAATTTGCCCTATGAAATGTGTTGCGGAATTTAAAAAAAACGTGTGTGTGTGGGTGGGGGGGGGGGGGCTGCCCCCTTACAACCCCCCGCGGGACCCCCCTTCTCTCTCTCTCTCTCTCTCTCTCTCTCTCTCTCTATATATATATATATATATATATATATTATTTATTTTACATTTTTGCCCATGCCGCACCCAAGGTTTTTGAAAGTGTCGCACCCGCACCCATGTGACAGAATATAATTATATATATCCTCCCGCACCCAAGTTTTTTTAAAGTACCGCATCTCTGCACCCACACTCGCACCTATGTGACATAGACGGTGGATGTACAGTTTATCTTGATTTCCTTTTTGTTCTATAAATAGGCATGTATAACTCAACTATTATTCAATGAAATTTATTGAGTTCAACCTCTAAGTTTCATTCTGGTTCATGTGTGTGAGTGCTTCCTAAGAGAAAGATTATGCTCCCTCAATTGCCCGACCATCTCCATCCATCGTTGGCTAGTCGGGAATGGATTTCTCCAGCCAACACATTCGCCTTTTGCCTCGATCCCCCGTGCCCGTCAGGTTAGACACTCGTCTCTTTCTCCCTGTCGAATTCCCTCTCTGGACATGTCCTTGCCCTGAGACACGCTCAAGCCTTCTCCCCCCTGTGATCGTGTCCTACCCGGTGACACACCTGCTGCAGCGTGTCCGACTCTGACCCAAACACGTTGCAGCCTTTTTTGTTGCAGTTGTTGTTGTTTCACTTGCACCCTCCCCTTTGCTATCGCACCCCATGTTGTTGTTGCAACTACCCCGTGACAGCCTCGGAAGCAGCCTGACTTAGCCACATAGGCCATGCTCCTTCCCGAGCTTGCATTCGTGCGTCGCTAGGTCGAACCAATAGAACCAATCCATCTAGGAGTTGGGTTCTATCAGGTTGTTATTTCATTTGTTCATGTCAGGACTCCAGAATTTATTTCATGGATGAAAAGATACCAGACTTTAGTTGCATATATTATTTTTACTTTGTCGCAAGAGGTACTCATTGGACTACCTGATGATTGCATAGCTCTACAACTTTGGACTAGGTTAGTCCATACGTATTCTCATATATCTGAGTCCAGGGTTACGTTTCTGAAGAAGGAATTTCAAAAGTTGTAGAAAGGTGCTATGACCATTATGGAATATCTCAATAAGATTAAAAATATCATTAATCAACTTACCATGGTTGGTAATGAGGTTTCAGATAAGGATATGGTTCAGCAGGCTCTCTGTGGTCTTGGCCCTAACTACCATGTTTTTTCTACTACTTTGTAGTATTCAGATATGCTCCCTACATTTAAAACCTAAAGGCTAAATTGTTACAGTATGAAATGACTCTCAGTGTTGATGCAGATACCTCTCATGAATCTCAAGAAGTTTTGATCACTAATGCGTCACATGGTCGTGGAAGGGGAGGATATTTTAGAGGGGGCAAGGGACGAGGTCAGGGAGGCCGAGGTATACTTTCCACACTCAATATTCCCCCTAGCATTGTTGCACAAGGATGACGCCCTATCCCTAATTATTTTATATGCAAAAAAAGGGCATGTTAAAGAAAATTGTTGGTTCAAAGATGAGCTCAGGTACAATTAGGGAACAACATAGCATAAAAACCAAGGCAAAAGTAAATCTAGAAGTCAGACAAGTGGTGAAAGCCAACTGCCTATAGATAAGTAGTTATTACTTACATGCCTTAATTTGAAGCAGAATGAGCAAGGAGTGTGGTATCTCGATTCTAAGGCTGCTAATCACATTACAAGTGATGAGGGCAAGTTCTCAACCTTGATTATTTATCATGGAAAAGATAGTATTGTTACCGGAGATGGGACACATCATCCTATCACGCATACTGAAAATGTGTCAATTCCCTTGTCTAAATCTAGTTCCTCAAGTCTTTCTAATGTTTTGTTTGTTCCTAACATCAAAAAAAATCTTAGTTTTTGTCTTTAAGCTTATTGATAATACCAATTTGTGTGTAGTAGTTACTTAATCCTCTGTTTGTGTCAAGGATCTTCACACAAATAAGATATTCACTAAATGCAAACGAATGGGAAACATGTATGTCTCAATGAGGATTATGTGTCCAAGTTCGTTGAGTCTGTTTTGAAGCCTAGTCTAAATTTATCGAGTCCATCTATTTTGTTTAATTCTTCTAGTTTAAAAAAAGTCAATCTTTGGCACAATCGTCTTCATCATTGTAGTTGGGGTTTCATTGGGGTTTCATTGAAAAACTGGTTTTTAATAAATTTATTTTGAGTCTAACCTAGCTTGCAAGTCTGCAAATGTCATGTGTTCAAGTTGTTAAGTTTCAAAGAATTGTGTACTTCTATTTAATTCCTTGAATGAAAGAGCTTTAAAACCTTTGAAATTGTGCATTTTGATGTACGGGGACCAACCCCTAATGCTTCTTTGTCTGGTAGATGTTACTATGTTTCTTTTATTGATAACTTTTCTCGTTATACGCAGATATATTTCATAAAACATAAACATGAAGTTTTTTATATATTCACAAAGTTTCACATGTTGGTCAAAATCAGTTTTTTATGTCTTCTGAATTTTCAATATGGTGGTGGAGGCAAGTACTCTTTGAAGGAATTAATTACTTATCTTGAAAATAATAGAATCACCATAAGAATATCTTGTCCTTACACTCAACAAAATGGGTTTGTTGAGAAGAAGCACCGCCATATTGTTAAAAGTGTCCTAGCTATGTTACATGCTAGTAAGCTTTTCACTCGGTTGTTCACATTATAAATATGTTGCCCATGAAGATTTTCAATTACAAGTCTTCTTATCATATTTTATTTGGGAAGCACCCCGACTATAATTATTTACGAGCCTATAGATGCATTTGTTATATTTACATACACAAGTCTATGAGGAATAAATTTGAACCTAGAGCTCATGTTTGTAAACTTGTTGGTTATGCTGATAATTATAAAGGTTTCAGGTGCTATGATGTCAAAAATAAATGTCTACAACTTTATGAAAATGTGGTATTTGATGAGTTCTTTTGAGTATGATCTTGGCGCAGAACAAGTTCAAAAGGAAAAAGGGAGCAATCTAAAGTATTATCATACATAGTGAAGTGGAATTATTTTCAGCACCCAATGATGATATTTCACCACAAAAAGAGCCTCCGATAATCTTAGGCAGCAAGGGGAGATCTCTACTACTCTTGAAGAAAATGCAGCTACGGACGGCAGATATAAAGGTTATGTTTACACTCAAAGAGGAAAAGAGACAGCCAATAAAGAAGTGGTTTAGCAACCCTAAAACATTAGCAATGATGAAAATGCAGCCAGCCAACATGATGAAATCATGACACAGCCAGAATTCAGATCAAATAGAGTTAAACACCTTACCGAGAGATGGGTGAGTTATGAAAATTCAGCACAGACCATCAAATTTTCCTCATGCAGATAGAAATGCAAGAACCAATTTCTTATTTTCAAGCTATCAAAAATAAGAAATGGATTGAAGCCATGAATAAGGAAATGAGAGCATTGCACAAGTATCAAACATGGAAAATAGTTAAAAGGCCGCCACACAAAAACGTGACTGGATCAAAATGAGTTTATAAGATCGAGTATAAACCTGACGGTACCATTGAAAGGTATAAGGCTTGTCTAGTTGCAAAATGATTCACCCAAGAATATGATATGGATTATAAGGAGACTTTCAACCTTGTGATTAAAATGAAAACAATAAGAATCATTTTATCTCTAGCAGTGGATCATAGTTAGGCCATGAATCAACTTGAGGCCAAGAATGCATTCTTACATGGAGACTTGAAAGAAGAAGTTTACATGGAACAACCACAAGGATACAGTGAAAATGATTTGGCTGAACATGTGTGTAAACTTAAGAAGGCAATATATGGGTTAAAGCAAGTTTCACATTCGTGGTTTAAGAGTTTTTCCCTGAAAATACAAAAACATGGCTTCTACAGATCTTTTCTTGATCATTCACTATTTATCCACAAAGGTAAAATATACATGATTGTTCTGCTTATATATGTGGATGACATCATTGTTACAGAGAACTCAGATAAGCATATTCAAGAAATAAAGTGTTGAACAAACATTTTGAGACGAAGGATCTCGGTCAGTTGAGATACTTCTTGGGAATTGAAGTTGATAAAAAGAAAGATAGGTTAATCCTAACTCAGCATAAGTATATTGTGGATCTCAGGCATAAGACAGGCATGTGTGATTGTAAATCTCTACTAACTCTTGTTCCAATGCATCAAAATTTGAGTGTTAATGATGGGGAATTGTATGGTGATTCAACTAAATAGAGAAGTATTGTGGGAATGTTGCAATACGACCAAATGTTGTGAACAAAGTAAACCAAGTATCTCAATTCATGCACGAGCCAAGAACTACCCATATGGAAGCGGTGAAGCGAATTTTGAGGTATCTAAAAAGTACCCTGAGTGATGAGTTATTTTATAAGAAAAAAAATCATAAAAAAGATCTATTCGTAGTTATGACCTATTCAAATGCATATTGGCCAAGCGATGTAGATGAAAGGTCAATTTCAGGTTATTGTGTATTTGTTGGAGGTAATCTAGTTTCATGGTCAAGCCAAAAACAAAGGGTTGTAGCTCAATCCAGCACTGAAGTTGAATACCAGGCTATGGCAACAGTTGCTTCAAAGTTGACGTAGATATGAAATTTGCATGAGTTGAATGAAACAGTACCTACGTCAGTTTTATTTTGGCCATAAGAATTTCGTTCAACCCTGTGCATCATGGAAAAACCAAGCATATAGAGATTAATCAACACTTCATTAAAAGCAAAATTTAAGACAAGGAGCTTCAAGCAGAATTCATTGGTTCAAAAAATCAAATAGCAGGTCTTTTTACAAAGGGCTTGACAAAGCAAAGACTTTGGTATTTGAAGTCCAAGTTATCCACGGTGATTACCATGTACAACTTGAGGGAGGTTAATCAGACGTTGTGTGTGTTACTTTCTTACTTTGTATTCTTTCCTATTTTGTACTTTTTCTTTATTGTTTCTGTAGAGAGAGAGAGAGGGAAAGACGTCTTAATCATATTTAGGTCTAATCTCCTCTAGTTTAAATAGAGATTAGCCAAAACAATAAATTTACATATGGGTCCCTCATTATTTAGAAAATACCAAAACAGCCCTAAGTATAAATAAAACTTTAAGAGGTAGACTTATCTTAAGAGTCCCCCTTCAGTTGGAGCATAGATATCAATCATGCTCAGCTTGCCGCAACATTTTGAGAAACTGGGCCTGGCAAGAGGCTTTGTAAAAATATCTGCAACTTGATCCTCAGAGATTACATGCTTGGTAGAGATATGTCCAGCTTGAACCATATCTCTTATGTAGTGGCAGTCAACTTCAATATGTTTTGTCCTCTCATGAAACACTGGATTATTGGCTATATATGTAGTTGCCTTGTTATCACACATCATCACCATAGGAGATGAAACCTTCAGTCAGCACAGTTCAAACCCACATCAATTCAGCTGCCGTTTGGGCCATAGCCCTATATTCTAATTCGGCACTCGACCTAGCAACCATGGTTTGCTTCTTGCTTCTCCAAGAAATTAAGTTACCTCTCACAAATACCCAGAATCTTATGGTAGATTTCCTATCCTCTACAGACCCAGCATAATCAGCATCAGAGTAAGCAACTACCTCCAGGGTACCCCTTTCTTGAATAATAACCCTTTTCCAGGAAAAGATTTTAAGTACCTGAGTATCATCATTGTAGCATTCCAGTGTACTTCAGTCGGTTTGTCCATGAATTGGCTAACCTTGCTTACAGCCAGAGCAATATCAGGTCTAGTCACTGTCACATATAGTAATTTCCCTACCAATGAGCGATAGCTCCTGCTATCAACAGGTTTTGACCCCTCATCCAATAAATGAACTTTGTGATCCATGGGAATATTTGTTGGTTTAGCTCCCAACATTCCTGTCTCTTTTAATAAATCAAGAACATACTTCCGTTGAAACAAAACCACGTCCTCACTGCTCCTGGCCACTTCTATGCCCAAAAATTATCTAAGTGGGCCAAGGTCTTTTGTAACAAAATGTTTTTGAAGATGAGTCTTTGTAGCTGCAATATCTTTCATGTTATCTCCTGTAAGGATGATATCATCCACATATACCACCATAACAACTATGCATGAGTTAGTTTTCTTAATAAATAATGTGTGTCTGACGCAGGCCTATTAAAACCAAACTTTGACATCACATCAAACAACTTTTGAAACCATGCACGAGGACTTTGCTTCAGACCATATATCGCCTTTCTTAATCGGCACACCTTCTGACACTCCCCCCTCAACCTTGAACGCAAGAGGTTGTTGCATGTATACTGTCTCAGACAGATCCTCATATAGGAATGCATTTTTCACATCTAGTTGACACAAACTCCATCCATAGTGAACAGCTACTGAGAGAACAAGACGAATGGTGCCCATCCGTGCGACGGGAGAAAATGTTTCAAAAAAATCAACACCATATGTCTGAGTATAACCTTTTGCTACTAACCTGGCCTTGTATCTTTCAATTGAACCATTTGAGTTGTACTTAATGGTATATACTCATTTGCATCCAACAATGTCCGCATCCATTGGGGGATCAACAAAGTCCCATGTCTGTTGAGACAGTAAAGCATCCATTTCATCTTGCATAGCCTGCTTCCACCTACTATTGAGTATGTGCGTAGAGCTCCACCTCCTCCAGTGTCTCCATCTTCTTCTTCTCATGAGTAAGTGCTCCTGATAGCAATGACATTCATATTGATGATAACAGGCCAATAGCTTTACGAAAGGGGACGCAACAATGTACCTTATATCCTATGTCTCAGTTTATGTCAGATGCCAAAATTGGTAATTAGATGAATGCACCAATGGAGGATTGTGAAACTGTGAGGTAGGTGGAGTTGGATTCTGTAATGGGGGCACCGATTCCAAAGGAAAAGGAGGAACAGGAAGAGGAAAGGAGTCATCTTGATCAGCTTGCAACTGAGCACCAGTACTGGAATAATATGGAAGAGACTCTAAGAAGGATACATCCATACTGACATACTCCCGACGAGAAATCGGATCATAACATCGATACCCCTTTTGATTTTTTGGATAGCCTATAAACATACACTTAGTGGCTTGAGTGGCTAATTTATCACGGTCAGGTCCGAGTCTGTGCAAAAACCAAACGCACCCAAATACCTTAGGCAAAAGAGAGAAGAGAGGTACATTAGGATACAGGATTTGCAAAGGAATTTGGTCTTCCACGGATGATGAAGGCATGTGGTTGATCAAATAACAAGTTGTGATAACCGCATCACCCCAATATGAAGCAGGAACATTGGATTGAATCATAAGGGTGCGGGCTACATCAAGGAGGTGCCTGTGTTTTCGCTCAGCCACCCCATTTTGTTGGGAAGTATAGGCACAAGTGGTTTGAGGTTGAATGTCATGGTCTCGATAAAATTGCAACAGTGCTTTGGTTTTAAACTCAAGGGCATTATCAGTGCAGATAATCTTGACAACATATTCAAAATGAGTTTTTATTCAATAACTAATGATTTGAGGATACTAGGAACTTCATATCTTTCTTTTCCCAAGACAACTTAGAAAAATCATCGACAATAACAAGATAATAACGACATTGGATCCTGGTAGGAATCTTACTAGGACCTCATACATCCGCATGAAGAAGTTCAAAGACGTTATAACTGGACTGACTCTGACTAGAAAGAAACGAATTCCGATGATGCTTGCCCAACTGACATGCTTCACACTGGAATGATGTAGTAGACGGAATTTGAGAAATGACACGACGAAGCTTCTACAATGATGGATGTCCGAGACGATGATGCCACAGGGTGATATAGATAGTAGACTCCATTTTCTTCATAGCCTCCACCAATCTTCTTCCCCGTCAGCAAATCCTGAAAATGACAGCACACAGGATTAAATATCAGTCTAAAATTTAGCTCTTTTGTAAGGCAACCCACTGAGAGTAAACTTAGAGGAAATGAAGGAGCACGAAGGACATTTTTCAACTGTAAGGAAGAGGATATAGAGACATTTCCCTGACCAATAACCGGGGAGGAACTCCCATCAGCTAATGAGACTCCCCAATGTGCAGTAATAGCCTTTAGATCTGGAAATTTTTTAGAGTTTCCACATAGATGTCTAGATGCACCAAAGTCAATAATCCACTTACTATCATGGGGAGAAAGATGGTCTCCAATAGAGTAGGCCACACCAGCTATAGGAGAAGAGGAACTCGAAGGACGATGAGAGACGAGCTCCTCATATTCTGCACGGCTAAGAGTGATAGATTCACTAGGAGAATTGGTTTCATGCTCCACCTCTAGTTTTGTAGCATTAGCTTTTGGAACATTTGGCTTCAATGGAGAAAATGCAGGTCGTCCATGTTTATCCCAGCAACGATCTTCTAAATGTCCTGATTTTCCACAATAGGTACATTGGAGTTTACCTCTACCTTCCATACCTCTTCCACGACCTCTGCCTCTAACATTCATAGTATTTCCACATCCATAACTAGATGGTACAGCTAAAGCAGATGACTGAGATGCAGGTTGAGATTGTGAAAGAGAGATGGCAAGTTTACTCAATCGATTGTAGGCATCAGCAAGAGTAGGAACATCAGACCCGGTCAACATTTGGACTTTTGCAACTGAGAACTCTAACGATATGCCTGTGAAGAACCGAGCAACCATAGTCTGTTCTTGATGATCCTTTTGTTTTGAGCAACACAGAGGCCTATGAGCATTCAGTCTTTCAAAGGCAGACTTAACAGAGGCATAATACTGGGCCAAGGATTGATCACCTTATTGCAAATTATATATTTTCTGTTCAACTTGGAGAATACGACTCACATTAGTCTCTTGAGAGTACGTATCTTGAAGAGTGTCACACATCTGTTTCGCTGTATTGTAATAAATTAAGCCATCTGCAATATGAGATTCAATGTTATTCATGATCCATGACATAACAATGTCATTATCTTCTTCCCAAGTATTATATTTTCTTGTTTTATCATTTGGTTCAGATTCCAACAGAATATGTTTTCTATGATGTCCAGACACGGACATCATAAAAGTTTTGGACCACCTTGCATAGTTTGTTTTATTTAATTTCACGGAAGAACCATATGAGAAAGGATTGGTGAAGGCTTTATATTCCCCAATAGCCTCATTCTTATAATCAGATTTTTGAACATCACCCATAATGAATGACACGAACTAAGGAGCCACAACCAATATCGTTGTTGCAATAGATGTCCACGTGCACACAAAAAAAATGTCACAGTTTGTAAATGATTTGCTCCACAATATACAGATCCACTATGGTGATTTGCCTTCACCACGACACCCCGATCTGTGATCAGATCTGAACCAACCAGGACAAGATAAAAACCATATGCAGATCCACGGTACATATGATAAAAAAAAACGACGATATAAGCTTTTTTAATCTTCATAGCAACTTGAACATACAATCAGATCCAAAAGAATATGCAGGTCCACGACTATATAAGAATCCCCTTTTTTTTCGACAACCAAAACATACAAAAAAAAAGTGACGATATAAGATTTTTTAATCTTCACAGCAACCTGAACATACGATAGCCAAAACAATAAATTTACATAAGGGTCCCTCATTATTTAGAAAATACCAAAACAACCTTAAGTATAAATAAAATTTTAAGAGGTCGACTTATCTTAACAGTTTCCTTTTATTTCAATTTTCTTATTGTATAAGAAAAGGACTCTTATGTAAAGAAGATTGTAATGTTGTGTTTTATAAATAGAGCAATGTACCCCACGATTTCCCCATTGGGAATCAGTTCAAAAGCAACCCCTCTTCTTCTTTTCTCTTCCTACTTCTTGAGATAGTTCTAGACATCTAGAGGTGCCATATTTATTACATGGTGAGGCACTATGCTACTACCCATGACTCAAGCCTAACCCTAGTGAAGTTTCTCCTTGGGAGTTGTGCCCTACAGTACAAGAAGAAGAGAAAACGAGAAAGAGAAGAGAGGAATTTCTAAATGGGTCGATACCCAAACCTGATGGATCACCCCTCATATATTAAAATATGTGCACAATTACAAAAATACCCCTCGACTCAAATACAAAAGACAGCTGAATTTATAACTCAAAAGACTCAAATATCCTTACATACATGACTTATAACATGCCTGATAGATAATAAAGGATTTGTGCATAAATCAGCCACTTGATCCTCTCTTTTAACAAACAAGGGTTGAACCTCTTTACTCTCCACCTTTTCTCACACACAATGTTGATCCAACTCAACATATTTCATTTTTCCATGTTGAATGGGATTAGGTATTATGGGGCTTCGATCAAACTTCTGAACTTTTCCAATTGGTCAAACCAAGGTTATCGGTCGAGCACAAAATAAGATATGTATTGTATTGTATCGTAAAAATCATAAATTATTAAAAAAAAATCTAAAAAAATCATAATACGGTGTTCTAAGTAGTGTACACTATTGATCATGCATAATTTATGCATTATATATTCATGTTTTTATGCATGATGTGTCGAAAAATTGATTTAAAAATCCAATCTTACGGACGTTTTTCCAGGATGGTATTTGAAATTCAAAATAAGAAAAAAAATGTGCATTCTAGACCCCTCCTGCGTGTTTTAGAGTGTATTCATTAGTTTAGAAGTCCCTGATTAGCATTGTAATTAGTTTAGGAAGGTTTGTTGAAAATATGCTTTCAGAAGTGTAGTTTTTAGAATTTTTGAAAAATCAGGAGTTTTTAGAAAAAAAAATTGTTTTACCCTAGTTTCACATTATAAACAATATTTTCTTTGAGAGGGGGGGGGGGGGCGTCTTTCTCCTCTTGAGATTCACGCCCCCACCTCCTTCTCTCTCTCCTCCCTCGCTCTCTTGTCTCTCTCCTCCAACCGGCTACCCACCTCCCTCTTTCTCTTCTTTTCCCCTTCTTCTTTCCCTCTTCCCTTCTCGTCACCGGCTTCCCTTTCTTCTCTCATCGGAGAGCGACACGACACACAGCCAACAGAGAAGGACCGCTCTCTTCTCAACCATTCCGTCGGAGGCAAGCTACAAAGTGAGTCTCTTCTCCCCCCGTTTCTCTAGTTGTTTAGCATTCAGGTTAGATTTTTTTTTCTTTTCAAATACTTAAAATTGTGTGTTAGCATTGCATACAGCATAACTATCTTCTGCAGTCCCATTGCACGTAAGATAGCGTAAAAGTCATTTCAACTGCATATAGTTAGTTTCATTTGATAGTGCATACTGTTTCTTTGTTTATTTTTAATGCTCGATGCTGAAGAGCAACACGTGCGAAAGCTGAATCTGGTCTGTCATCATTGACAGGTTGGGTCGCTTTTTTATTGACATTGAATCATACAATCACGCCATATCAGGCCCAGCAGTAATGTTTCTCGTATTACGTAGACTCTGCAAACTTGTGCATACTAGAAACTATATATGCTGTTGGTTTTTGATAGATCCAGCATCAAACCAGAGTGATCAGATCATTCAAAAAATCACGCAGATCGTGATTTTCAGATCACGATTCTTTCCTGATTTTTTTTTATCGCGTGAAATCTTTTTTACATAAAACCAATCAGCGTGACTGTCAGACCACACATTCTGATTTGTTCGTGCCTATTTGTATGATCAAGATCTGACGTTCTGATCTCAATTCAATTCTGCATTTTTTGGTTTGTCACAGTCGATGCAAATACACTGCAGTTATTTTGTTCAGGCTGGGATTTCAGCAGACCAACATTAAGCTGCAAATCGGCTGTACCAGGTTCCAGCATGGTGCAGGGATTGTGGTTGCTGCTGGATCTGATTGGCCGACGTTTTTCAGCAGATCGGGATTTCTAGATCACGCACACGCATGGGAGTCGTGCTTCACGCCATCAGCACTAATCACACAGATCAGTGTGATCAATGCTGATTATGTCTTAGCCCTGCAGCGCGTTGCAATTTCTAGTCGATTGGTCTTAGAGTTGGTTAGTTTTATTAGTGTAACTTGTCATTGCAGGTTAGTCTAGATTCTTAAGTTTCTTCATGCAGCTAGCCAATCAGTCATTACTAATAGTTTTCCTTACTGTTTTTAATTAGTTACTACTAATAGTTTTCATCGTTTTTTATTATTTTCCCTTGCAGAGACTAACATTAGAATTAGAAATAGTTCCCTTTGTTTTGTTTGTTTTGCGGTTTGGCATTTTGCAGGGGAAGACTTTGTGTGTGAAGAGCCCTCAAAAGAGCCCTTTAGTAGCTTTTATAAGCCTGTCGGTTCAACTGAAGCATTGCATTTACAAGGAGCTAGACCACAAGCAAAGAAGACCCTTCGTTTTTTTTTGTGGGGGGAAGGGGGTCAGAGGGTCATTTATTGCAAGTTGGATTGTAATAAGGCCTGTTTATTTTTTAGCCCTCTGCATAAGGTAACTTCTTTTAATTATTTAATTATTTTTATTTTAAGACAATAAAGATTATACTTGTGTGGGGCACAAAAGTTTTTTTCACGTTCTCTATGTTCGACCCGGACTTCACCACTAGTGTGAGCCGAAATTTAAAATTTGGTGCACGGTTTACACGAACGATTTGTATTGAAAAAAAAAACTCTTTTAAAAATACTTTCTCAAAAAGTTGAATCAATTTTTTTGTGCGTTGTCGGGGAACGGCGATTTAAAAATGAGTACCCACTTTATTGCCTTTTTTGCGTTTATCTAGGATTGCTAGTTTGCTTTCGTACTTTATTTAGGATTGTTAGTTTAATTTCTTATTGATATTTAGGACTATTAGTTAGCTTTTGTTAAATAATTAAGATTGTTAGAACCACATTGAGTGCAAACCATAGAGCCAGTTTATTTTTATTACACGACCCCACCTATTAGGATACCCCCTCAGGTGACTTTGCATGTAGTTTGCTTTTGAGCTCTATATCTGCATTAGGTGGTGGTTGTTTATTTCCTGCTTTTAGTACTTTATTTTATTTTTGCCTGCTTTCGTGGTGTGATTTGATCGCGATTGTGCGTTACGTAATTAAAAAACCAACCCTTAGGACGGTTGCTACACCGATCTCTAATTCAAGTGTATGCAAGGGCAATGCTCGCTTAACCCCGAGCTTGTTTTACCTATAGAGGACCCCGTTCCCATCATTAGGAGAGCCCGCAGATCCGGTCCCATGATTGAGGATCAACAGGTCACCTGTTCCTTGAGAGAGTAATTCATTTCCAATGAATATACTCCCGCCTCCTGTATCGCGAGACCTGATGCAGGAACGAATCAATTTGAGATTAAAGTCAATGTCATACAGATGTTACCTTCTTTCTATGGCCTTAGCAATGAGGACCCCTACCGTCATCTCAACGAGTTCCTAGAGATCTGCTCTACGATGCAGATCAATCATTTCAAAGATGACGCGTTGTAGTTGGCATTGTTGTCGTTCTTCCTCAAGAACAAAGCCAAACACTAGCTAAAGTCTTTAGATACGGTTCGGATTGCCAACTGAGAGCAGGTGTAGAGAGAATTTCTGAAGAAGTATTTCTCAATTTGTAAGACGAATCAATTTCGTAAGGCTATAACCGGTTTTTCACAAATTGAAGGAGAACAATTCCATGAGACTTGAGAAAGGATGAAAGATCTTCTCCGAAAGTGTCCCCATCACCGGGTGCCCCAATGGCAATTGGTGCAGTACTTTTACAACGGGCAGTACTTTTACAACGAGCTGACTGAGAAGAATCGTCAGATGGTTGATGCAGCCTGTGGGGGCACTTTAATGCTGAAAAGTGAGGACGAAGTGTGGGCCTTGTTTGAGACCCTTAGCAAAAATTTCATGCATCACGCTTCGGCCTCTAGAGCTGAAAGGGCAACACCAGACCATGTTGGAGCGAAAAAGATTGGCATGGATGAGATAGGCACACACCTTGAGTTCTAAAACAAGGTCGACCTGCTGACCCAGAAATTAGATCAGCTGTCGTCGAATCCCTCACCAGCTATACAAGTGTGTGCGTTGTGTGTTAGCCCAAAATACCATGTCTTTGATTGTCTTGCGGCGTCGCAATATCCTGAATTTGTTCAAGAACAAGTTCGAGTGGCACAAGGTTTAGCCAAGCCTGCAACCAACCCATTTTCCAACACCTATAACCTGGGTTGGCGAAACCATCCCAACTTTTCGTGAAGAAATCCCCAACAACCCCCTATCCCTTCCCAAAACCAACCCAGACCAAGTAGCTACTGTTAAAATACGTGTAATCTATATAAATATATATATATTGTCTAATATACCCAATAGGGGTATTTTAGACATTTCACAAGTACACGATAGGGGTACTTGTTATTTTACTTTTATTTTTGTAATTATTTTACACTTTATTTTTTCTCTTTTTTATTTTTTGTTTTTTGTCCACATAAGGGGCCCCACCATGGAGTCGATGGGATGTGACCGTTGGGGGCTCCCAACGACTCCATGGAGAGCCCCCTAGGTGGCTCTCCTTTTAAGGCCATAAGGCCACCCCTCCTCTCCTTCTTTTGTGTATATATAGGGGTGAACCCCTCTTGTAGTTTTTACTCCTGAGAGCTCTTTCTCTTTTCAATAAGAGACATTTATATTTTTATGTTGTGTTGTCTCTTGTAGGTTTGGGTGTTACCCCTCTTGTTTGTTCATTAGTGGATATTGTAAGTGCTTAACGCACTCTTTGTTTTTCCGCATATTTCATTACATGGTATCAGAGCCTTGTGTATGCTCTTCTTCTTAATATAGCTAGTTGTGTAGCTATATTCTTTTGTTTTCTTGTTGTATCTCTCTTCGTTTGTCCTCTTGTGAGTGATTAAAATGGAAGGGGAACAAAAGATTGATCTTTCCTTCAAGCTCAATGGCTCCAACTACATGATGTGGGCCACCGCCATGGAGAACAACCTCAAAGGAAAAAAACTTTGGGGATACGTTATGGGCACCATTCCGGAACCACAACTTCAACTCACTAAGATGGATGGTGATCAAGAAAATGCTCTTGAAGGAAATGCCCGCATGAAGGCCATTGAAGATCACCAATCTAAAGTGGAAGATTGGGAAAGTAAGCATGCCAAGATTCTTGCTTGGTTCATGAACAATGTGGAGCTCAAGATTTGCGCCAACATTGCTAAGTTTTGGATGGCTAATGAAGCATGGTTCTTTATGAAAGGTATGTTTACTCAAAAAGACCTTGCTCGTCAATTCTTTCTTCAAGAAAAAATCCGGACTATCAAGCAAGGAGAAATGAGTGTAAGGGATTACTTTAGCACTCTTGGAACCTTATGGGATGAACTATCTTTATTAGAACCAAAGTGGGTTTCTAATGTGAATGTGGAATTAAGAAGAGAACAAATGGAAAAAGAGCACTTTTTCCAATATTTACATGGGCTTAGGCCCGAATATGAACAAGTTAGATCTTCCCTTCTTAATAGATCTAAGCCTCTTCCCTTGGAAGATGCCATAGCCGAAATATGCCAAGAAGAAACTCGTCTTGGCATGATTAAAGGAGAAGATGATGTTTTGGCCGTATCAAAACCCGGCAACCATGTGAAAGCCTATAAACCTCCACATTTTGGAAGACAAAATAATTATAATGGCAACTATAGAAAAGCCATTTGCCATCATTGCCAAGAACCGGGTCATATAAGACCTAATTGCCCCAAGTTGAATGAAGCACCTAAAAATAAGGTTGCTTCCGTTAAAGAATCTACTCAAAAGAAAGAAGAAACTATCAAAGGGAATGAGTCTTTTTCTCTTGCTCAACTATCGGAAGCACTACAAACTCTACTCAAGATACCATCAACCTCGGGTGCCGCCATAGCTTCTTCCTCTCCTCCAGGTATGTCTTCTTGGATCCTTGACTCTGGAGCTTCCTACAAGTAAAAAGTTTTGGAACTTTAAACTTTTCCAAAGATTTCTTTGTGCCAAACGTGAGAGTGGTACCTCAACTTAATTTAAATCTCCTCTCTGTTGCTCAAATATGTAATCATGGATGTGAAATCCCCTTCTCAACTAAGGATTGCTCTATACAGGATCTCCGGTCCGGGAAGCAAATTGGGCAAGACCATAGGAGGGGAGATCTCTATTATATGAGCAACTTAAAACTTCCCACTAACTCTTTTTGTAACCATGTCCAAGATAAAAATATTGAAATTTGGCATCAAAGACTTGGACATCCAAGTTTCTCAAAAATGTACTCCTTTCTATTTGGAAAGAAATTTTGTAATGAGAAACATTTTGTTTGCAAGAGTTGTATTTTTGGCAAAATGAAATCCACTCCGTTTCCAAATCGAATTTTTGTGTCCAAAAGACCTTTTGAGTTAGTCCATTCGGACGTTTGGGGTCCTTCCCCAGTCATGTCTAAAGGAGGGTACTCCTATTACGTTACTTTCATTGATGACTACACTAGGTATGTGTGGATCTACTTTCTCAATTTAAAATCCGAAGTCTTTGACTTCTTCAAAAAATTTCATATGATAGTCAAAAATCAATTTTCAAGTAATATCTCTACTCTTAGATCCGATTCGGGTGGAGAATATCTATCAAATGAATTTCAAAATTATTTAGAAGTACATGAAATTTGTCATCAAAGATCGTGTCCTAGGACTCCTCAACAAAACGGTTTGGCTGAAAGAAAGCATAGACACATCATGGAAACCACTAGGACACTCCTTATTTCCAAGGAAATTCCAAAGATTTTTTGGGTCGAAGTCGCCTTAACCTCAACTTACTTGATAAATAGAATGATATTTTCATCCTTACAAAATATATCTCCATATGAAAAACTATTTGAAAGAACACCCGATTTCAATAGATTAAGAATTTTTGGGTGTAAATGTTTTGTCCTTACACATAAAAGAGACAAATTATCTCCTAAAGCTATTGAATGTGCTTTCTTAGGATATGGAGAAAATCAAAAGGGTTTTAGATGCTTTGACTTGAAAAATAACAAACTCTATGTATCCAAAGATGTAACCTTTTTGGAAAATGAAAATGGTTTTGTGAAAACTAAAGATATTGACGAAAGTGAATATGCTTTTTTATTTGATCTTCTCTCTCAAGAAGATGAGACTCCTCAAGAAGAGGAAATCTCTAATGAGTTGTTGAATGACCTAGAGGATATTCCTTTTGACAATGTTGAAGATGAAAGTGATAGACCAATCCAAACCTATGTTAGGCGTGGTCAACAAGCTCAAATGAGCGCCTTAGAAAAATACTCTCAACAATCCAACATAGAAGAAACCTCTTTAAGGAGATCCGGTCGAATCTTCAATCCTCCTAATAGGTTTGTTTCCTATGAGTCCCTAACTCCAAGGTATAGAGCGTGTCTAATTGCGTTGCACTCATTTCATGAACCTTCACACTATAATGAAGCCAAAAACATTCCCCAATGGGTTGAAGCCATGAACTTAGAGCTTAGTGCTCTTGAAAAGGCAAAAACTTGGGAAATAACTTCTTTACCCACTAGAAAGAGATCGATTGGACGTAGATGGGTCGTTAAAATTAAAACTAAAAGTGATGGTTCATTAGAACGTTATAAAGCCCGGTTAGTAGCTAAAGGATATGCTCAAGAATACGGTATAAATTATGAAGAAACCTTCGCACCCGTAGCTAGGATGACCCAAAAGCGCAATTTATATTGCAAGCAATCACACCTTCCATGAGCGTACTAAGCATATTGAGATGGACTGCCATTACGTACGTGATGAATACCTAAGAAGAACCATAGCACTACCTTATGTCACATCCGAGTACCAGTTGGCGGACTTCTTCACTAAAGCCCTTGCTACTCCTCATTTTTTGTTTCTCCTTAACAAGCTTTCGGTTATATCCCCGTAAAGCTTGAGAGAGGGTGTTAAAATACATGTGTAATATATATATATATATATATATATATATATATATATATATATATATATATATATATATATATATATTGTCTAATATACCCAATAGGGGTATTTTAGACATTTCACAAGTACCCGATAGGGGTACTTGTTATTTTACTTTTATTTTTGTAATTATTTTACACTTTATTTTTTCTCTTTTTTTATTTTTTGTTTTTTGTCCACATAAGGGGCCTCACCATGGAGTCGATGGGGCCCCCAACGGTCACATTTGTGACCGTTGGGGGCTCCCAACGACTCCATGGGGAGCCCCCTAGGTGGCTCTCCTTTTAAGGCCATAAGGCCACCCCTCCTCTCCTTCTTTTGTGTATATATAGGGGTGAACCCCTCTTGTATTTTTTACTCTTGAGAGCTCTCTCTCTTTTCAATAAGAGACATTTATATTTTTATGTTGTGTTGTCTCTTGTGGGTTTGGGTGTTACCCCTCTTGTTTGTTCATTAGTGGATATTGTAAGTGCTTAACGCACTCTTTGTTTTTCCGCATATTTCATTACAGCTATCAGTCGAGCTTTCAGAGACCTAGCTATCCTTAAGCCCAGCCTTCCTTTAGTCAGCTCCAGTCTCAAGAGCCTACATCTAACCAGTCCTTCGAGGACAAGATGCTCCAGGCGTTTGCGGACATCAAGGCAAACCTGAACTCTCATACTCAATCCATTGCAAAATTAGAGACATAGATGGGACAGCTTGTTGAGGCGCTAAGTAGGTGAAGCGAGTGAACATTACCTAACCAGCCTTTGGTCAACCCTAGGAGTAAGGAGCTGATGCATGGCCTGCACATAACAGATACACATCAAGAGCAAGCCCAAGTGATTACCACTCTTAGGAGTGGAAAGGAGTTCCATGGAACTAGGGAGACTGCAGAAGAAAGCGAGAGACAAATTGTTGAGCAATCAGTCCCTATTGAGACACCCCAGGAAAGTGGGAGGGCGCCCCCACCTGAGCCTTACAGATCATACATGCCTAAGGCCCCCTTTCCTGAGGCATTAGAAAGACCGAAGTCGTTCGGCAAGCAAGGGGTGAAGATGTAGGAAATGCTTGAGATTTTCAAACACGTTCAGATTAACCTCCCCTTATTTGATGCCATCCAACAAGTCCCTGTATATGCAATGTTCTTGAAAGAGCTTTGTACGCAGAAAAGAAAGTTAAGGTCCAATGTGCCGAAGAAGATTTATCTGACAGAGCAGGTGAGTTCGGTGTTAAGCCACCAAACTCCTCCTAAGCTCAAGGACCCAGGGGCTCATATTATCTCATGTGTCATAGGGGACATCACTCTCGAGCGTGCCTTGCTCGACCTTAGGGCAAGTGTAAACATCTTGCCGGGTTTTTTCTATGACGCATTTAGGTTAAAGGAGATGAAGCTGACACTGATGACCCTGCAGCTGGCAGACAGATCGATCAAGGTCCTGCGAAAGATTCTTGAAGATGTTCTAGTCAAAGTGGAGGACTTCTACTTCCCTATTGACTTCATCATCTTAAGGATGACGCTCGCAAATGGTGGGATACAACCTGAGGTATTCGATTTCTGCGAGCCACGATTATTTTTTGGGAAGCCTTCCGTAGTGCATTTTTGGCAAACTACTTTCCCCCACATACGCGGGACAAGAAGAAGAAAGAATTTTTGGAGTTATG
This sequence comes from Nuphar pumila, assembly GCF_984573655.1. NCBI lineage: Eukaryota > Viridiplantae > Streptophyta > Magnoliopsida > Nymphaeales > Nymphaeaceae > Nuphar > Nuphar pumila. The sequence continues at coordinate 138,634,117 of NC_143253.1, forward strand.
TCAAGGTAGATCAAGTCTTGTGGATTACACCACAAGTTTTCAAAACTTGGAACGATATTGTCCGGGCTTATTCAAAGATGATCGCGAGCAGTTCGAAAAATTTATTCAGAAACTGAAAGAAAGACTCTGTCATCGGGTCCTGACCAGTATGCCCTCAACTTTCTCCGTCGTAGTTGCAGCAACCACCCTTTTGAATGATGATTGGGAGCGAGTTAAAGGTGGGCAAGATAGAAAATTTGTTGAGAATAATGGAGGCAACAAACGGAAGCATGCTGACGATAGAACGCAGAGACCTCCATTCAACAAGCAAAATGAAGATAGAGGAATCGAGCCGTAACAACAGCCAAATCAGATATGTTCGAAGTGCAACTACGTTCATCCTCGATAACCGTGCCCTCGAGACAATGGAGGTTGTTTATGATAAAATATGTTCTTGACGTCATCAGATCTGGATCTGAATGGGTTTTTTTATGTAATGGCAATCATGTAATTTATTTGTATTATAAACCTATTGTAATATTTATTTCATATATAAGATTAGGGCTAGGCATCTCTTTAGCCTGGCTACCAATTTTTACTGTGCATCTCCCTCTCTCTTCCCAGCTGAAACGCATCTCTGGTGTTTCATGTAAATCTAATATTGCATTTCTTACATGGTATCAGAGCAAGGCTACGGCTTGTCTCCAAAAGGTATGACTATAGAGATCTGAAATTTGCTCTTCTTGTTAGAATCCTTTTCTTTTCCTCTATCTTTTCTAAATCTTCTTGAAATCCCTCCTTTCCTCTTTATCTATTCCTAAATCTCCTTCTCTTCTCTCTTTCTTTCCCTGTTTATCTTTTTATTTTCTGTTTTCTTTTTTTAAATAGGGCATTTCTCTCATTTGACGTTAAGCTTTCCTTAAGTTTCAATATATCTATTGACGCCAAATTGATTTTTTCTTTGTTTTAAATGCCCTAATCCAAAAATCTCTGATTTTCTGGTATTAAACCAGTTTTATTTTGGAATCTGAAAACCAATCTGAAGTAAGTCGCTTTTGTCGACATTTTTCTATTGATCGAATCCATTTTTCTTTTCTTATTTTCGTATATTTTCAGTCAACTCTTATACTTTGGCAACACATTATTGTGATAGCAGGCCTGGTTGCTCCAACAACAACAAAATCGGACTGAGTCCAGAATAGTGCCCTAAAAAAAAGGGGGGCACGTTTTATTTAAAATCTTCTGTTTTCCTACTTATTCATGTATTCATTTTGTTGTTGTGTATTTATTCTTGACTGAATCTGTGCCACTCTTCCTTTGCTTTATCTTTATTCTCTCCTTTCTTTATTAATGGATTCCTCTACCTTCACTGGCCTTTCTTCGAACTTTTTTAAATCAGCTTATTTCCGAAAAGCTTAATCACTCTAATTTTCTAACTTGGAAGAAGCAAATTGTTCTTTTCATAAGGAGCCAAGATCTGTTTGGGCACCTGGATGGATCAATTCCAGTCCCACCACAGTTCGTTTCACAGGAAATAAAGGATGATAAAGGAGATGCCCCTGTTCAATATGTTCCAAACCCTGATTTTACAGCATGGATGAAGTGAGACCAGGCCTTGGTTGCATACATTACTTCCACGCTATCGCAGAAAGTATTGATATCAATATCACAGTCGGAGAACTATGGAGCAAACTTGCACAAACATACTCTCAGATTTCAGAGGCAAGAGTCTTATTCTTAAAAGGGAGTTTCATTTATTCTTAAAAGGGAGTTTCATACACTCAAAAAGGCTCAATGTCTGTTATGGAGTTTTTAAACAAGGTGAAATTTGTTACAGATCACCTTGCCATTGTTGGAAGTGTCGTCTCTGATCAATGGGTTGGATCCTAAATATCATGTTCTCCCCTTCTTTATCAGTTCTAATGTGTTACCCAGCTTTGAGGATCATCAAGCTAAACTTCTTCAGTATGAAATGAGCATAAAACACCTGACAGAAGGAAGTGATCATGCGATATATCTCATAGTTTTGGTCGAGAAAGTAACAGTCTTCAAAGTGGTAGAGGTCGAGGTCGTTTTGGTCAAGGAGGGTGTGGTATTCTTCCTACTCCGAACATGCCAGGATTTTTCAATGCAAGAAAACAGAAAAGAATGCCTACATGTTATCAGTGTAATAAGAAAGGACATGTGAAAGCTGATTGTTGGTTTAATCCTCAAAACAAAGGAAAAATTAATAAACCTAGAAACAAAAAAGAATCTGATGGAGAGAGATCTTCTGGAGATATGCAACAACTTTTGCTTGCAGCTTTATCACAGATGAGTTTTAAGCAAAATGATCAAGGAGAATGGTGTGGATTCTGGAGAGGCCACTCATGTCACTAGTAATGCTGGTAAGCTAAGTAACAGGGACTCGGCAAAGCAGGTGCCGCACCGCGACGCGATGCGGGTGCGCGTGCGGCACCGGGTGCGGTCAACACAACCGTGGGTGCGGTCAACCCACCCAGGGTCATTTTCGTCCACATTTCAGACGTTAAAAAAAACCGATGAAAAGGAGTGATTAGGGCAAAAAAAAATTTGCCCAAATCACTCCTCTCCCGCGTAGCTCAGCTCGAGCCCTCTCCTCCCAACGCTACCTCCTAAGCTCCTCCTCTCCCTCGTTGCAGGTACATCCCTCTTGCTCTCTGCTTGTGTCGGCAAGGGAGGGGTTGAGCCCCCCCCCCCCCCCCATGCGCCCTCTCTTTCTCTTGTTGGGTTGGCAGGGGAGGGGGCGACCCCCCCCCCCTGTGCCCTCTCGCTCTAAAGGTGGTTCGGCAGGGGAGGGGACGAGCCCCCCCTGCTCCCTCTGATTTCGGCAGGGGAGGGGCCGAGCCCCCCCTCTCGCTCTCTTGTTGGGTTGGTAGGGGAGGGATCGAGCCCCCACTACACCCTTTGTTTTCAGCAAGGGAGGGGCCGAGCCGCCCCCCCCCCCCCCTCTCTCTCTCTTGTTGGTTCGACAGGGGAGGGGCTGAGCCCCCCCTGCTCCATCTGTTTTCGGCAAGGGAGGGGCTGAGCCCCTCCCTATTTTCGGCAGCGAAGGAGCCGAGCCCCCCACCCTACTCCTTTTGGTTTCAGGGGAGGGGCCGAGCCCCCCCCCCCCCCTCGCTCTCTTGTTGGGTCGGCATGGGAGGGGTTGAGCCCCCCTGCTCCCACTGTTTTCGGCAGGGGAGGGGCTCGGGAGAGGAGAGGAGTGATTTTCAAAATAAGATCGGCATTGACATCTCGCTCACCAACATCTCAGTAATGTTGAGTTGGGTGGTTCGGAAATCGCATATCTGAAGAAACCTTGTTGTTTCTTCACACGGAATTCACAGATTCTTACAAACAAACCGGCCCTTGTTGCTTCTCCCCCAATTCGCGCTTCCTCACTATCGTTGTCGACTATCGGCTAGTTATCTGAGATGTTCTCTCTCTCACGGTACCCTTTTTTCCTCTTTAAACATTGTTTTCTTCAACAAATTGGAACTCATCACTGCTTATTTGTTGCTTACATATACACGATTACCCAAATCACCATGTTAGCATTTTTGGCACTTTAATCATGATGACAATGTGAAGATTTTTTTTCTTTTGGGCTCCCCCTGCTAAAACCAAGTGATCGTGTATATGGTTTTATAGTTTTCGAGCTTGCTTTTAATATTTGTGTAAACTTTGTAAGCACCGAAAGGTAAGAAACATGGCAAGTGAGATTTTATAGATACCCGCCGGAGTTATTTGGGGTAATTCCACTATTGGTTTGATGTTGTTTTGTTTCTTATATTATTGTTTTTTGGGACTTGGATTTGATGGTTGTTGCAATTTGAAAGAGATATATAGATGTGGAAAAGAGCAATATGCGTAAAAATCTGGTATAATTCATGTCTCACTAAAAGAACATAGACCAGTAACCTGCTTCCATTACATCATAAGACATATTGCATTGTCTGTAACTCAGTAAGGAAGATTTCAGTTGCATGCATGATGAATGATATTATGACAATGTTAACTGTTAAATGTTAAACAGTTAAAACTTCAAAATAATATATATATAGAATTATTATTTTTTACATTTTTTACCCTGCCGCACCCCCGCACCCAGGTTTTTGGAAGTCTCCCATCCCCGCACCCACACCCGCACCAGCACCCGCACCCATGTGACATAGCTGGTAAGCTCTCAAATTTATCTCCTTATCTCGGAAAATGTAGTATAGTCACTGGAGATTAAACACATCATCACATTTCTCATGTTGGAAGTGCACAAATTCCATTGTCTAATACTTCTCTTAACCTATCCAATGTTATTTTTACTTCCAATATTAAAAAGAATATTGTTTCTGTATCTAAACTTATTGATGATACAAATTCTTCTGTCGAATTTACTCCATCTTTTGTGTATGTTAAGGATCTTCAAACGAATGAGACATTCGCTGAGGGGGAACGACAAGAAAATATGTACATCTTCAAGCAGGATCAAACTTCCCATTCTTCTTCTACCATGAAGTCACCTTTTTTGGAGCAGACATCTCAAAGTCTTAAAGCTTGTCATTCAGATGTTTTTAGTCTTTCTCGATGTAATAAGCCAAATTTGTGGCACAGTCGATTGTGTCATTATAGTCATGGTTTCATTAAGAAACTAGTGTTACAAAATTTGATTCCAGAGAACTGTCTACATTTTGTCTTAGATGTTAAAAAATGTTCAAGTTGTCAGTTATGTAAGAGTCATCTACTTCCTTTTAATCATGTTAATGAAAGAACCTCAAAAGCCTTTGAAATTGTGTATTTTGATGTATGGGGGTCAGCTCCTGTATGTTCTTCATCTAAAAGTCAATATTATGTTTTATTCATTGACAATTATTCTCGTTTCACTTGAATATATTTCATGAAATACAAGTCCGAAGTTTTTAGGTTGTTTCTAGACTTTTGTGCTCTTGTTAAGAATCGTTTCTCCTCCAATGTTGTGCATTTTCAATGTGATGATGGAGGTGAATATTCTTCAAATGACTTTCTTCGAAATAATGGGATAAGTAGGTGTATGTCCTGTCCACACGCCCCTCAACAGAATGGAGTTGCAAAAAGAAAACACCGACATATCGTTGAATATGCCATGAGTATGCTTCATGATAGTAACATTCCTATTAATCTTTGGACAAGAGCTTTTCATACTGCAGTTCATGTGATTAACTGTCTGCCCATGGAAATTTTAGAAGACAAGTCTCCATATTTTACCCTTCTTGGAAAGCATCCGGACTATAATAACTTGCGCACTTTTAGTTGTGTTTGTTATGTTCATATTGACAAATCTCTGAGGAATAAATTTCAGGATAAAGCAGTGAAGTGCAAAATTGTTGGATATGCGGAAGATTATAAGAGATACAGATGTTATGATCCCGTAACCAAGCATATCAAGATCTCCAAAAATGTTATCTTTGATGAACAGAATTTTGAAAGCATGTCATCAGTTCAAGAGTAGAACTCATCTCGAAATGTTGAAGTTTATGATCCCTTGCTAAGTGCAGAACTATTTGAGAGTGAAAAGGGATCTTGTCAACCATTTTGTGAAGAATTGAATTCAAATGAATGATATCTCGAACCTTCACGTCTTTCTGAAAATGAAGTGCCTAGAGATTTTCAGAGATTTTCTAGTCAAGTTTATGTCAGAAGGGCAAGAGATAATGTCTCATACAATGTTGTACAGAATATGGGTCAACCTTCTTTGAGAAGATCGAAAAGGATACGTCATCCTATTAAGAAATGGGTCAGCTATGATAATTTTTCCATGGATTGCAGTTATTCATGTCTCAAGTAGAGAAGCATAATGAGCCTGTTAACTTTCATCAAATTATTAAATCGCATAAATGGATAGAGGCTATGAATGAGGAAATGGAAGCTCTTCATGAATGTCAAACCTGAGAAATTGTTCCTAGGCCTGAAAAGAAAAATGGTGTTGGGTGCAAATGGGTTTACAAGATTAAGTATAAACCTGATGGATGTATTGAAAGATATAAAGCAAGACTTGTGGCACGTGGTTTCACACAAGAATAAGGGCAAGACTATGATGAAACTTTCAGTCTTGTTGTTAAGATGGGAACAATATGGGTTGTTATATCTCTAGTTGTTAATTATGGTTGGCAATTAAGCCAGCTTGATGTTAAAAATGTCTTCTTACATAGAGATTTGAAGGAAAAAGTTTTCATGGAGCAACCTCCTAAATACGCTAAAGGAAAACCTAAAGATTATGTCTGTAAGCTGAAAAGAGCTATTTATGGATTGAAGCAAGCCTCTCGTTCTTGGTTTGAGAGTTTTTTTCTCAAAATTCAAAATTATGGTTTTCGCAGATTCTCTCTTGATCATTCTCTCTTCATTTTCAAGGATAAAGATGTCACTACTTTATTACTTATCTATGTTGATGACATTATTCTTACAGTCATATACAGATTGTGAAAAAATTATTGATGCAAAATTTCAAGATGAAAGATCTCGGTGACTTAAGGTATTTTCTCGGGGTTGAGGTGGATAGAAGAGATGATGTTTTAAATCTTACTCAACATAAATATACTCTTGATCTTTTGAGCAAAGCAGGTATATCAAATTATAAACCCCTAAGCACGCCCTGTATTCTGCATCAAAAACTGAGTTCTAATGATGGAGATTTTTATGATGATCCAACCAAATATCGGAGTATCGTTGGAATGATTCAGTATCTTACTTTTACCAGGCCAGACATTGTGTATTCTATTAATCAAGTTTCTCAATTCATGCATGAACCAAGAATTGGTCATGCTGAAGCCGTGAAAAGAATTTTAAGATTTTTGAAAGGAACTATTGGTGACGGTCTTCTTTATCAAAAAAATTGGATTGACAATAAGGAACATGAGATTATCACTTATACCGATGCAGATTGGGTTGTGGATCCGGATGAAAGGCGGTTTGTTTCTTGGTATTGTATATTCATTGGAAAAAATTTGGTGTCGTGGAGTAGCAGAAAGCAAAGAACCATTGCTAGGTCCAATACTGAAGCTGAATATAGATCTATGGCAGCTGAGACAGCTGAAGCTACGTGGGTGAGACATCTTCTTGTAGATCTTAGAGAAGGAATCCAACAATCATTTCTATTATGTGATAATCAGAGTGCTATTAACATTGCTTATAATCCTATACAGCATGGTCGCACAAAGCATATTAAGATAGATCAACATTTCATCAAACCGATGTTATTAAAAGTACACCTCAAGGCGCTAAAAGTGCGCCTCACCTCAAGGCGAAGGCCTTTGTGCCTTGAGGCGCAGGTATAAAGTGCAAATGCCCCAAGGCGTGCGCCTCATACGCCTTGAGGCGCGCCTCAAGGTGAGGCGTATACGCCTCAGATTTTTGGTCAAATGAGGGTCAAAGCCCTCATTTGACCAAAAATTAGGTTTTAAATAACAGGGGCCCCCGACCCTAATGTTATATTTTCTGAGAAACACGCAGTTCGGGGCCTGTTGTTTTCTGAAAAACAGAGAGCCGAGACAACGAGTTAGGAGGAGATGAGTTCGAGGACCAAAAATTTGTTTGGGTGTATTAGGGTTTGTTGTCGGAGAGAAAGGAGACGAGTTCGTTCATTTGAAACACGTAGTTTGTACATTTTGGGTAAGTTTCACTTTTTCCCCATTCTTGTTCTTAGTTTGTATTTTCTGTTTTTCTTCGACTTGTCTTTCCATCTTTTGGACAAAGCATTGGTTCACAAAATAGGTTTTTCATCTTTGATTTGCAAAGGATGAATGGACTGCAGCCCTCTGTCCAAAATCTCCTATATAGATTGTGATTTGTTGGTCATCTTTTTAGGTTTCTTTAAGGTGTGGGATAAATGCCCTACTTCTTTTGAGTGTTGATTATGAGACTTTGTTACTGCAACTTTGAGAATCCTCTTTAGGTTTTTAACATTAATTATTTTTTGTTTGATTTATTCTAGTTTATTAGCTTAAATCTATGTCACAGGGATTCGGCTAGGAGGGTACCGCACCCGCGTCGACGCGACTTGACGCGGGTGCGAGTGCCGCACCGGGTGCGGTCAACCCGATCCTGGGTGTGTTGACCGCACCCAGGATCATTAAGGTCCATTTAAAAAAAAAAAAAATTGCCCAAATGGGCTTACGAAATTTTTTTTTAAAAAAAATTATGCAGCTGACAGGATCATTAAGGTCCATTAATGCTGTCAGCTGTTGTCAGCAGCGGTCTGTCAGCTGCTGACAGCTGGAAAAAAAAAAAAAAAAACCCGCCTATTCCCCTGACCCCTTTATTTATTTATATATATTACATTTTTGCCCCTGCCGCACCCCCGCACCGAGGTTTTTTGGAAGTGCCGAATCCCCGCACCCGCACCCGCACCCGCACCCATGTGACATAGGCTTAAATTACTTAAATTAGGATTTTCTTTTGATTTACTACGGCGGACCTTTGGTCCTGACCATTTTGTCAAGGGTGCTTCTCATAACAAAAAAAAAACTTAGTGGGTCCACTGGCTGATCATCATCCTAAATCAATTCTAATGGTTTTTATCTCTTTTAGTAGTCAGTTGAGCACGTTATTGTGGTGACAAAAACAAAGATTTAAAAGTTGTCGGTCATTGAATTGATTTGGCAAGCCATGCACAATTTGCTACATTCGGTTGAGGAAGAAAAAAAATCAAAAGATACGTTGAATCCATTGAATTGATTAGTTGTTAATGTTAACATGCATTTTCTAATTATGTCTATATGATGTTGTTAATGCTAATATGCATTTCGTTGTTAATTTTTTATTGAATGAATATTGCGCATATTTTATTTCTTAGATACTTACGTAGATCAAGTTATTGCATTAATGTTACTTTTACATGTTAATCTCATATTTTTTTTGTATTTATTTGAGATTTTTTATTTCTTGTTGGTTGTTGTTTCATCAATAAAGCAATTTTTATTTATTTATAATTTTAGATATTTTTTATAATCTTTTTTAAGTTTAAAAAAATTGAGGCTACTCTTTACGCCTCGAGGCTTACGCCTCGCCTCAGATTTTGGTGGAGCGCCTCGCTACGCCTCAACGCTTTTCACAACACTGCATCAAACAGAAGGTCGAAGACAAAGAGATTGAGCCTCGTCACATTCGTATAGAAAGCAAGGTTTTAAAACTCGTCGAGTCAACTCGGTGACTCGGCTCGGCTCGGCCCTCCAACGAGTCAACCCGACAAGGCAAACTCGGGTTGCCAAGACTCGGGCTTGACTCGTGCTGACTCGGCCGAGTCACGAGTCATGGTGTACTCGGGCGAGTTCTGGCACCTTTGCCTTGACAAAACTCGTTGGAAGGATCGCTTGGACTCGAGCGACTCGATCCGAGTCACGAGTCACTGAAGACCCGCTGGTTCGTGATAATGGCAATTTTGAAATTGTTATTGCTTTACCTTTTAACGAAAACCCTTAAGGGTCTTTAGGGTCTTCAACTCTTCAATGTTCAAGCCTCGACGGAAGAGAGGAAAAGCCGAGAAGGTGTGGTGCAGCTCCAGCTCCAGCCATCCGACGATAACTCTAGCATGAACAGCGACACCGGAAAGGAGTTTCCGGCATGAACACTAACTTCGACGAAGGCACAACGTGTTTTTTTTGCGTTTTGTATTTCCGATGCAAACAATAACTCCGACGAAGGCACAGTAACTTCGGCATGAACAGTAACTCCGATGAAGGCACATCGACGGTGAACAGTAGGGCATCGTTTTAAATCCGATGCATCTTCTCCAGCAAAAACAGTGCATCGCCGCGCGATTTTCGGGCGTGATTTTTTGACACGATTTTCCGTCGAGATTTGTGAAGGTATGTATGTTGTATGCACACTCAAATCAGGTTAGTGGTGTGTACTGTGCACACACGCAAATCTGATTTCTTTTGGTGTGTGTCATACGCACACAATCTAAGGAATACCTTAACGGGTACAGGTTTTTAGGATTCTGATTTGGTTTTGATTTTGGGTTTTGCCTGTATCGTTAATTTTTTTTTGGGAACGAAGCAGGCACTAATGGTTTTTTATTGTTGTTGTTCATGCATTGATTGGTTTTTAGCATGCTTGTGTTAATAGTAAAAAAAAATGATAACTTGCTTATGTTGATGACTTGATAAGCATATACGGTGTTCAGTTTATGTGCATTATGTACCAGTGTTGTGAGAGGCGTACGCCTCAGTACCTGAAGCGTACACCTCAGAGGCGAAGCGCACGCTCAAGGTACCGAGGCCCTTTAGTGAGGCGTTTGAGTCTTGAAGCGCACGCTTCACATGGGTGAAGCGCACGCCTCGCATCGAAGACTGCTTCGCTTCTAAGGCGTATGCATCAGGTTTACAGAGTCCCTCACCATCATCATCGTCTCTCTCTCTCTCTCTGAAGACTAGGGAGGAAAGAAGAAAACCGGATAGGTTTCTTAGGTTCTTATGAAACCCTAGAAATCGCAGTGAAGGTCGAGGAGGGAGGAAGTAGCAGAAGGTTTGGAGTTTTTCTTTCAATCGCGATCTTCGTGTGGATAAGATGGCGGAGGAGTTAGGATTGGGGCTGAGCATGTTCTCGGGGAGTCGCTGCAGGATGCAGTCGAAGCTCTACTCTGAATCTTGGTCTCATGTTCGGGACGCGACTCTCTGCGTGGATCTCTCGTCGGGTAAGTAGATTGTGAAACCCTGTTTCTTTTTCTTTTTTCTTTTGTTAGCTCGCTTTGATTTTGCATCGATTCCTAGATCGAGAGATTCACTTCAGGCTGATATTTTTCTACTAATCTCGAATCTAGATCTATAGGTTTGTTTATGGACGATATCGGGATTCTTCATGTATTTCTCCCTTTTTCGGGGTTTTCAAATGCAAAAATGAGGGGAAATGGGTGCTTTGTTACTCTTACGAAAAATCTCTTTCTGCTTTTTGCATTGATACCGAAATCGAGGGATTCTCTTCGGTCTAAGTTCTATCCTGATATAAAATCTAGATCTAGAGTTTTCTTTTGGCTGATTTTGGGATTTTTTGGTGTACTTTTCCCCTTTTCTGGGGTTCCTGATATGCGAAAATCAAAAAAATGAGGGCGCTCTGTGTTAGTCTGGAGAATCGGATATTTGTTTGATACTAGAGGGTAGAGGGACAGAAGATGGAAGAGTCGGAGCTTGATTTGTTCCATATTTAGGTTTCAGATTGGCGATTCCCTTCTAGTAGTGATATCTGATTCAGGTTTGAAACGGTGGAGTCGTTAAAATAATCGAAAATATGGATCTCAGATCAGAAATGAAAGAAAGATGAACTAACTAGTAGTTTCTTATTTAAAATTATCATTATTTTATTAATATTATATATTTTATTATTTTGATCATGAAGCTTACGCTTCAACACCTCGAGGCTTACGCCTCGCTTCGCCTCATTGCATTTAACAACCTTGTTATGTACCATGTATAGTTTTATGTGTGCATCGATTTTTGGGATCAGGTGCAGTTTTGACCCACTTGTAAATCTATTTGCAAGGTTCAGGTGGACTGAACCTCAATCGATTGGAGGATTCATGTGGACCGATCCTCAATCGATTTCAGGGTACAGTTCACTGATATGGTTTTTATAAGATCTGCATATATGCCTTGCTAATGTTATATCTATCATGTTTAGCGACTTTTTCAATCGATCTCCAAAAGTCTTCTTCCTTATGGAAATGAGGAAACCACCCCCCGCATCAAAAGACCTGGTGGCACTGGACTTTGCTTGCATACCTACAGTTGTCTCGACGATGTAAACCACGGGCACACCCCTCGACCCCCAGGGAGCCACCTTGCTTCACATTGCTGAAAGGGGCCGCTCATATGGAGTGTTGAACTCAGGATAGGGGGATGTCTCCCTACCACCAAGCCTGAGGCCATCCAAGCAACCCATTTGGGTCTTTCGATTGCTCAAAATTATTATCAAAAAAATGAAGGCACATATATGTTTCCTTGAAGTTGTTAATTACCTTGCTTTTTATGTTTTGATTGTCTAAGAAAAAAATAGATATGATGCATCTAAATGTCACATGTAACCCTTTGTTCTTCTAGCAGTTTTTGTCTATCTTAGATTCTTAAAAGTACATGATTTCTACAACGTGTCGGGGGAAACATGGCATGACAAGGACCCTGTGTGGAATCATAACTTTGTGCATAATCTATTAACCGTATCTATGTTTTTAACTTTTCAAATTTAACAGTTTTAGATTTATCAAATCATCAAAGAAATGTCAGAAGAAGGATCTTCAAGGACTCCAACAACATTCACACTTAAGGAAAGGACCCTGTGTGGGATTTTGGTTTACCACTTGATAAGAAAAAGAAGAGGGTACAATGTACTTGGTGTACAAAACAAATGAGTGGTGGCATTAATAGACTTAAGTATCATCTTGCTGGTATTAAAGGAGAGGTGGAACCATGCGACAAAGTCGAAGAATCTGTAAGAAAAAAAAATCGTAAGAATTTAGAGTCATTTAAGGAACACAAATTATATAAGAGAAATATTGTAAATAAGATTGGTTCCTTTGTTGAAGTAAATGATAATGATATGGACTTGTCAGATGAAAGTGATGAGTCTACTGAGAAAAGATATATAAAAGGAAAAAAATTGATGAATGATGCCCAAAAGCATAATCTTGATGTTTTTGTTCAAGTGAAGGCAAGATCTCCATCAATGAAACAACTTGGAATAAAAGCAGCTTTGGATAGAAAAGCTAGAGATAGGTTATGTTCAGCTATTGCGAGATTTTTTTATCATTCAACCATTCTTTTCATCGCAGCCAATTCTCCTTATTTTACGAAGATGATTGAAATTTGTTCCTCAGTAGGAATGGGATTGAAGCCGCCTTCTTCATCTGAGATTTCTGGAAGATTATTACAAGAAGAAATTAAAAAAATTGATGATTATTTCAAAGAATACAAGGAGTCTTGGGCTGAAATGGGTTGTTCTATTATGGCTGATGGTTGGAAAGATGCAACACAAAGGACATTAATAAATTTTTTGGTTCATTGTCCAAGGGGTATTTACTTCTTGAAATCAGTAGGTACAGAGAATGTTGTTCAGGTATATCATTTTGTTCTTTTGTAATTTTCTATTGAACATTGATATTTATAATTTGTCTAGTATGTTAATAATGTTTTGAAATTGAAAAATGGCAGATAATCACAGATAATGCATCCATATATCAAGCAGCTAGAACGATGTTGGAGGATAGGAGGAAAACCATATTCTGGACTCCTTGTGCAGCTCATTGATTAGATCTCATGCTTGACGATTTGTCTAAGATAAAAAGCATAGCTGAATATGTGAAAAAAGGAAAAAGGATCACGAAGTTCATTTACAATCATACTTTTGTTTTGAATCTAACGAGGACTCAATTTTCCAATAAGAAAGAAATTTTAAGGCCGGTTACTACAAGATTTGCCACTAATTTTATCATGCTTCAATCTTTGCTAGAAACAATTCAAAATATTCATCATTTCCTGAGGGGAAAGAGATGGAGGATATTATATTGAATAGTAATTTTTGGAGAGTCATAGAATCAACTGTTAAAACTATAGAACCTCTAGTCAAAGTTTTGAGAATGGTCGATGGAGAAGAAAATCCTACAATGGGTTATCTTTATGAAGCTACGGATAGAGCCAAAGAGGCTATAAAAGAAATTCATGACAATGAAGAGAAAAAGTATAGACCTTATTGGAAAATAATTGACAATCATTGGGAAAATCAACTTCATCACCCTCTTCATGCAGCAGCATACTATCTCAATCCCAAATACCACTATAGTCCACAATTTTCTAAGGTATGTATTTGTGTATATCTTTTTATTAATTATTTTAAATTTTGAATATGAACTTTTTTTTATCAATTATCATTTTAATGTATTTGACTATTTGCATTTTACACTATTTCATGTAATTCACAAAGCATCATGAAGTAAGGCGTGGTTTAATTAAATGTATTGAGAAGTTGGAGCCAAATATTTCAGCTAGAGTAAGAGCATGCAAGCAACTTGAGTTATTTGAAGACGCAAGTGCAGATTTTGGTACTTCTATAGCTGTTATGACTAGAGATGAGCACAAGCCAGGTGATCTATCTTTAACATTATTGTTGTGTTGTGCAAAAGAATATTTCTTTAATCAACTTTACATTTTTGTGTGTTTTGGCTTTATGCAGCAATGTGGTGGAAAATGCATAGAATATGTGCCCCCGATCTCCAAAAAATTGTTATTCGTATACTTAGTCAAACATGTTCTTCATCTGGATGTGAACGAAATTGGAGTACCTTTGATCAAATTCACACTAAGAGAAGAAATAGATTAGCTCAAAAGAAACTTAATGATTTAGTGTTTGTCCATTATAATTTACGTCTGAGAGAAAAGCAATTAAAGAGAACACGTCTTGACCCAATTTCTTTGGACAATATATGTTTGCAAACACCAATGGATGAATGGGTCATGCAAGAAAGAGTTTTAGATGGAGATGGGGTAAAACTGTAAAAGTTTGTTTGATATTTTAACTTGATTAAAATTCTTTTAATTTAGTTTTTTGTCTTTCTCTATTGTATGCTAACTCAAATGTGTCACATATTTTATTGAATGAAGGATTTCTTAAGGGACTTGGAGATGGAAGTTGAAAACATTGAAGAAGCTAATCTTATTGATGATGAAGGTGGTGATGGAGTTGAAGATGAAGATGAAGATGCAAGGGAAAATGCAACCACTAGTACTCCAATTCAGCCATTAATTTCTACTTCCAACTTAAGAATTGATTCAAATGAAGTTCCAAATAATAGCACTTCGCCTCTATTTGAGATTTGAGCCATTGACTCTTGACTTGAGAATTGAGATATCATATTTTGTAAAAGTGGATGAATTTTGGATGTTTGAAATTTGATTTTGTCATTGTGTTATGATCATTAACTTTATACTTATGAACTTTGTAATTTTGTTATATGGCCATGGGTCTAGTATGGTTATTGTTGAGATGCGAAAGTTGATTGCTTAGATGCATTGCAGATTGCTCAAGTATGATTATCTTTACTTTAGTTTTTACTCTTATTCTTGTAAGTTTTTAACTTAACTTTACTTTAGGGCTTGTTTCTATTGAAATATTGAATTATTGTTTTGCTTGGTTGTTCGATTTTTTGCTATTAGATGAGTAATTATAAGTTAGATATAGTTTTACTTGATGTTATTTTACTTATTAATCAATTAAACTAGTAATTATGTCATTCTACAAACCTATATATATTTAAATGATAATTTATATATTGTTTTTCTTTTAAAATCAAAGTTAACAAAACCCGACCGGAGTCACTAGTTGACTCGTCGAGTCACGAGTCAATAAAGAACGAGTCGAGTCACGGGTTTTAAAACCTTGATAGAAAGACAAGTTGCAGATTTGTTCACCAAAGGCCTAACAAAGCATCAATTTTGGTTCTTGAAGAATAAGTTGTCCATGGTTCATGACCATGCACAACTTAAGGGAGGGTGATAAAATATGTTCTTGTCGTCATCGGATTTGGATCTGATCCAGATCCGTGCATCTATTCATATTAAGAATGGGTTTCTTTATGTAATGGCAATCCTGTAATTTATTTGTGTTATAAACCTATTGTAATATTTGTTTCATATATGAGATTAGGGCTAGGCATCTCTTTAGCCTAGTTGCCGATTTTTACTATGCATCTCCCTCTCTCTCTTTCTCCTCGCTTCCCAGCTGAAACGCATCTTTGGTGTTTCATATAAATCTGATATTGCATTTCTTACGGTTTATATTGCGGGAAGATGGGACATTACATTCGAGATTGTCGCAAGAAAGCAGCAGATTGGCAGAGACAAACAGCAGTCGAAGGTCAACAGCAACCACAACGATAAGTATCTGGCCGCGTCTATGCCACCATGACAGAACAAGAAAAAAATAGGAATAGACACTTTAATAGTCTTAGGTTAAGACTTTTTAGTGTTTTAGTACGAATTTTGCCAAGACAAAAGTTCATAAATGAAATCATGCATATATTTTGTGCAACCGAGTTATTGGCTCAAAACCTTTCTCAGAAACTCATTGTGAGTTGTCTTGATCACTTTAAACAGCGCATATGTTTCGATACACACATGTAGTGCATCCTCGTTAACCCCGATTAACTTAGACTATGATCTTTGTAGATAACCTTTAAAGGAAATTTTGAGGACAAAATTCTTTTAAGGGGGTTAAGATGTAAAACCCGTAAAATAAAAAATATATATATCAAAACCGGGTTGGATCTGGATCCAAACCCGGTACCCCCTCTCTCTAGTGTTCTCTATTTAAACACAAGGGAAGGGGGGTCTCCCTTTTACGAAGAAAGGGAAAGCCGGACCCGACTCTCCCTCTCCACCCGCTCGGTCTCCCCCTCTCGCAGCTCCCATCCCTCTCTCCCCAAGTTACCCCTTTCTCGCCTCCCTCTTCCTAACGTCGACGACACCCTGTCGGCATCCACCTTGCCTCATCGGAGCCCACCCAGTGTCGGCGACCTCCCCCGAGCAGGTACGTCTTCTTCCTTTCTTTTTCTTCTTCTTCTTCTTCTTCTTCTTCTCCACCTGGGTGGCGCCGGTAGGGAGGGGCGCAACCCCCCCCCCCCCTCTCACTCTCTCCTTCTCGGCTGACAGGGGAGGGGTGCACCCCCCCTTTCTTTCTGCTCTCTCGTTTGGCAGGGGAGGGGCATAGCCCCGCTCCCCCCCTCGCGCTCTCTCTCTCTCTTTCATTTCGTAGGGGACGGGTGTTGCCCCCTCCCTGCTCTCTCTTTCATTTCAGCAGGGGAGGGGCGTCGCCCCTCCCTGCCTCCAAGTTTCAGCAAGGGAGGGTTGTCGCCCCTCCCTGATTCTTTTAGCCAGGGAGGGGTGCCCCCTCCCTGCTCGCGCTCTCTCTGATCTCGAAGTGGGGCCAGGCTCGGCCTGGTAGCCGAGCCCACCCCCACCTCCTGTATTTTTTGGGTGGGGTCAGGCTCGACCTAGCAGTCAGGCCCACCCCTACCCTCTCTCTGTTTGGGTGGGGCCAGGCTCGGCCTGACAGCCGAGCCCACCCCAACCCTCTCTCGGTTGAGTTGGGGCCGAGTGGCCGAGCCCACCCCACTCCCTATTCTAACAAACCGGCGGGTAGGGGCCCCCTCCTTCGATCAAGTCGACTTGCCCCTTTTCTCTTCCTCTGTTAGGTCGGCGGGCAGGGGCGCGACCCCTACCCCCTCCTTTTTCTGTCGGAGGGCAGGGGCGCAACCCTGCCCCCATGTTTCGGGTTTGACCCCCGCAACGCAAGCGATGGCTATTACAATTATTTTAACTAATTGCATCATTCTCTTTCGCAGAGCAATAAAATATCTTTTTAGCGTACCCCTTCGACGCAACGGATCCTGCACATGCCCCGAGGCATGTGCCTTTTGTCACCTATGCCCAGAGATGTCAGCAACTCCGACAATCTCCGAGGTAGGGAAAAGTTGCACAAAAGACAATGGACGGACAAATCTTAAAACTCATGAATTATGAATATATATATACATACATATACGCATTTAATTCAATGACACAGTTTTGTGATCCTTGTATCATTTCCCTTATGTCATTTACTTTGTCGTCACGCTATTACATGCAGAGGCTACTGCTTACGCATTTATTTACTCGAGGTATGATTTCATACCTCATACACTGCTTACGCAATTTATTTAGCTTGATGCGTGGTTTTGCACATCAAGTATCGCTTTATGTCATTTACTTTGTCGCCGCGCTATTACGTGCACAGGTTATTGTTTATGCAGTTTATTTGCCCGATGTACGGTTTCGTGCATTGCTTACGCAGTTTATTTGGCCAATGTACGGTTTTGTACATCGTGCATTGCTTATACGATTTATTTAGCTGATGTACGGTTTCGTACATTGTGCATCGCTTACACAATTTATTTAGCTCGATGTGTGGTTTCGAACATCGAGTCTCGCTTTATGTCAATTACTTTGTCGTCGCGCTAAAATGTGCACAGACTTACGCTTAATTTTAAAGACGCAGATTTATGCATGCTTCCCTGGTCTCTTAAAAAAGGGATTTCATGTAAGATTTAAATATTTGAAATACTCGTTATTTCGAAAAGCAAAAATTAAACTTTTGGTTGTTGTACATTCGCAACCAAGTCTTTTCCTCAACCCCGCATAACCCTAAGAGTTACGTACGGTCGTTCGTTTTGATATTCGATAATGACTCAAATATCCCTGATAAAGGGTACAGGACGTTGAGATTTTCTAAATAGAGTTGGGGTTTCTTTTCGAGAAACATATACCCCTCTCGTTGTAGCGGTTTTATCAGAAATGCACGACATGTTAGTACTACGATGATTATATATGAGAGATTCGTGGTGATCTCGTATCGTGCAAAGTACACAATGATATAAAAATGTTTCGAAAGACCAATTCATGTCAAACTAAACTAAAATGGTTACATTATAATATATATATATATATATTGCAACCTATTGGACACGCAAGAACGTATCATATTTGTACCATTTTTCTTCTACTTGCTCTTTTTCAAAAGACGTGGGTTACACATGGGCGCTAGAGTTTTAAAGAAAAAGGATTCCTTGCAGGAATCCAGCTTTCCAAATACGTAGTTTTGCAAAGCAAAGTTTGCACGCTTATAGGTTGCAAAATTGTAACTAAGTTTTCCCAAGTCAGCGCATTTTGAGAAAAATGTTTTACAACTTCGGTTTAAGTTTCCGATATGACTCAGATAACCCCGGTTGGGGGCATGAGCATGTGCTTGGGCAGGGTTCTGTTGAGAAACCCACGCCCATTTATCACAAACAGTATCGCAAGACATGCGCAGCATGCCGATACTGCGATAAATGGATGAGAGATCCATGGAGACCTCGTATCGTGCAAGTTGCACAAAGATGTACAAGTGTTTTCAAATACTAGATCATGTCAAACTAAATAACATAGTTGTATTGTTTCTTTTACGAAACAATGAAGTTGGGGTTTCTTTCGAGAAACCAATACCCCTCTCATCGTAGCCATACTTTTAGACAGACACGACATGTTAGTACTATGATGATTGGATGAGAGGTTTGGGTAACCTCGAAGCGTGTGAATAGCACATTATGGAAATCACATAATGGTGATGATCGCCTTCACTGGCAAGATGCTCGAGCTGGTTTGAAAAACCAAAGCATGTAGAATGAGTCTTCAGTTAAATAAAACCTGACGCACTCATTCGCCCCGTTATTTTTCGTTAAAGGAGAGGATAGGATGGTACAAAAACTCCGATGGACAGGTTGTTAACAACCACCCCTTGGGCAGATGACTCGGTATCCTTAGTCATCGGAGTTAGGAGACAGGACTATCAAAAATTATCCTAGGTGGTAGATCTCATAGACTTCTGTAGAAGTTGGATGCATCCCTTGCTACGTATGCCTTTGAAAAATTCTCTTTTAGTCATTGGTCGTCCCCTTAGGAGCAGACTCAACTAGCTACTCGGGGTATCGAAAATACATGGTATAATAAACCCCCAGATTAGCCACAGTTGTTTCTACGATTCGCGTCTGTGTGTACCCGCAGGCCAACTAATATCGAAACAAAGTTATCCTGTTCACATTACTTGTTAAATTGCGTATCATGTTTGAATTAAATGTATATGCTAGATATGTTCACATTAATTATTGAATTGTGTATCATATTTGAATTAAATGCATATGCTAGATATGTTAATATTACTTGTTGAATTGTGTATCATATTTAAATTAAATGCATATGCTACATTTGTTCTATAACGTTATACTTGTGCACCTATCAGTTTTTCATAAAAGTGGCATGTCTTATGAGTACAGGTGATGATTAGGTTGGTACAGCAAGCGATGGTACGATGACGTGATGGTGTCAAGATGAGACTCTTTCCCTGACGTTTCGCTCTTGAGGACATTTCTGTAATTTTGCATAAAAGTTTCCTTGAAAATTCCTCTTTTATATAAACTCTAAATTATTAAAATTACATTTCTTTTTAATGTATTTGGTTTTGAATGTACGGAGTTTCAATTATGTTGTGTAAAGGAAAGGTTATGCGAGTGGTCCGCTGATTTGTTATTTCAAAAATATCATTTTTTGCTGAATTATTGTTTAAAACTCTGATAAAGGAATGATTACGAGGCTTTCAAAATTTTCCTAAAAAGTTACAAGTATGGGATTTTAAGGGCGTTCCACGGTTACATGGATGGAAGTCAAACATATACTCTACACGGAATTCCTCTTCTTCTGCTAAAACTCTCAATACAATATGGGTAACATCTGTTTAACTAGAGCAGCTTCAAAAACATGGGTGAAGGACAATAAGCTAAAAGAAACTTGCATCGAACAATTACCCAAAAAAATGTTTGAGAGAAATTCTATAAAGAAGATGAAGGCTTAAAAGTTGAAATATGAGTCAATGATGACCTGTTATTAAGCGCACCATCTTTATTGTAATGCTGGGCTCCGACAAGCTTTTTCCCAGGGTCTTGCAGTTGTTGCCTCAATGAAACTGAATAAACTAGGGCAGACCGAAATGACCAGTAATTATAGGAACTACAGCAGGAATGTGAAATACAGCTAGAAATGATAGAAGATTACCATCTCCAGAATTCAAGCCAATCAAGAGGTCATGGCCATCCTTTGCTTCGGAGTCAAAAGCATGGCATACTGGATTGGAATTGCCGAAATGAATGGCTTTAATAGGATCCTGCGTCAAACAAATAGTCGGCAAACTAACATTGCATTATAATATAAGCACTATTCGGTATTCCACCACAAAGCTGTGGCAAAATCCTAGGGTTTGGATTAGCTGGACAAAGACAAATCACCTTGTCATGCGAATTGTAGTCACTGACAAAAAGAGTATCACCAACATTGAATATAAGATATGTGCCTTTGCCATCGTAGTTTGAACAAACTGGACCATTAGGCGTCGTCCCAGAGGCACCGTGAGCTACCAAAGATCCCATCCTGGTATTCCCAGCTACAGCTTTACTGGCACCGTTACCACCTACGAAACTCAAGGCCCGGCTTCCATTTCCACCACCTAACAACCTTGCCGCCAACCTGACTCCACTGCTGCTAGTCAGACTAGATGGTGGCGGAGCAGGCTGAGGGGCAGGCTTGTCATTAAGATGAGCAAGAGTCACCTGAGTTGTGGAAATGTAGAGAAAACTGAACAAGATCATCCATCACTAGATATAATCGATTTGAAAGAGGTGAAATTGAACAACGAAAAACAGTTCTGATAACGAAGAAAAAAAAAACAGAGAACAGAATAAAGGTCGTTAAATCGGAGCAGCAAAAGGACGAACGGAACCATTAGATCGATCGATCGAGCAACGGACCTGGGCTACCGCTTTCCCGTGGGTATAGTGAAGAAGCCCCGCAGGATGGGTCTTCTCGTAGAGAAGCTTGTAACGCCCTTCCGGGGTCTTGAAATAGGTCTTCAGACCTGGAGATTGCGCGTTGGTCGAAGACATCCTGTTCATCCAACCAACCACCTTCTCTTCTCGGGTCCTTAGGGGAGACCACAATACGTGAAATTCCAGCCGCCTCAATATCCTCCCTTTTTTTGTCTTTTGTTTTTTGTTTTTCTATGAACCTCAATATCCTTCTCGATCGCGAGATTGAGAATCTGAATCACCGTCGACACAACCAATCTGGTTACCTGAACATGGAAAGAGGCACCTCGATACAGCATTTACCTCAACGGCATACCGACCCAACCGAGGGAGGGGAAACGAGAGGAGCAGCTTGTGGCCCCGCTCGACTCAGTGCGGCTCATCGAAGGAAAAGGATCCCCTCATACGACATATGAGGTGTGCCATCATATGTCGTTCACAGCCATTGGATCAGACGGATTGTGACGGTCAATCCACTCGCACACGGAAGGTGACCGTAGTTAACAGCCGATGCCAGTGTGCATATAAAACCTAAAAAGAAAAAAGAAAAAGCGTCAAATGGCGTCCGACGCTTCTCCTTCCCTTGAAGAGACCCAGCATTACCGCACCATCTGACCTTTCCCTGTATTCTGCATACTTTTATGGAAAGATCACATACCTCTCGTTTGGTGTGGTTCCAAGTTCAAAGCGTGTTGACGACTTCTTCATTATAGAGTTTGGGAATGGGTACTACTTGTTCAATAAGCTGCCTTGGTGGTTTTTCTTTCTAATTGAATATAGTAGAGATTTGGGAAATGGGGGACAAAGGTACTCTAAGAACGGCATTAAGCTCGACATGTTCTTGATTTACTCTTTTTTTTAGGGAAGACATGTTCTTGATTTATTCTCTATGCACATGACAATGGGAGTTTGGAGCAGGGATGTCAATGAATCGGATTTTATCCATTATTCAGTCGAATTCAATTTCGTGAAAACAATATTCGGTTATAATATGATGTCGATATGGTTTTGATTGTTTGCTACGAATCTGAAAAGTATCCAAATTTGATTACATGTTAAAAAAGCAGATCTGGTATGAGCTTTTCAACATCTGAATCCGTTTAACCAACATCTGATTAGTCCAATATGAGCATTTGGCCACACCCCAACCGTTTACATCCAATTTTCATGATGTAAAAAAAGCAATGACACAAATTCTTGAATGCGAGAATGACTTCAAAATAAACGAAAACATCAAAACTTATGCCAGAACATGTTTATTAGTGTAAACCCATGGGTTCTCTTGGCTACCAGGGAGTAGACCCAGCTTCTAAATTGGGGAAAAATAGTCGAGTCAGTGTTTTTTTAATTAGGGACTTGTTTTGAACCTGGTGACATTCTGTAGTAGCCGAGCGGAGGCCTCCTGGGTCTGCGTACGATGATTTAAGAGATAATAACAACTATTGAATAGTTCCAAAACAATTTATGTTCAAAATTCACCCGAACACTTCTAAAAAATATAGTTGCACGTGTTTGTTGCTTAATTGTAACCACGAATTCACTAAAACTATGGTTTAGATCGAATCGATTTGATGGAAAATTTTATTTCTTTTTCTCCAAAATTTGATAGAATACGGGCCAATTTTTTATTGTTCTAACATGTATTCCAACTATAAATGTCTAATATATCATAGTTCCTAGTAAGTAACCTATAGAGAACATGAGGTAAACAAACCACGTATATGGTTTGCAACATTGTGTAAGGTCCGACGAACACGAAGGAATAAACATTGGAAAACTAATTAAATGACGAACTTATTCATAAAATATCATATGGCAAACAAACAAACGTCACTACTTAGATACAGTCGTCCAACAAAAGTAAAAGACTAAAAA
This sequence comes from Nuphar pumila, assembly GCF_984573655.1. Taxonomy (NCBI): domain Eukaryota; kingdom Viridiplantae; phylum Streptophyta; class Magnoliopsida; order Nymphaeales; family Nymphaeaceae; genus Nuphar; species Nuphar pumila. The sequence continues at coordinate 138,657,410 of NC_143253.1, forward strand.
CTTGTATCACAAGTCCTTCTTGCTACTAAAGGCCCACTTGCAGATGCACAAGAGAGGCAGTATATAGGAGTAGTATCACTGTCATACTGGTTCTCTTTTTATTGGCCAAAGAACAATTATGAACCAGGTATATTTGTGGGTGGCTGA
>NC_143253.1:138662556-138717556 GCF_984573655.1 Nuphar pumila
AGCATGATGTTATTAGCATGTTTGATGAGTTCTATTGTAACTTCAGATTGCCTATTCAAACTCACTTGGCAATTATATCTCTAATTCTGAAAGATGATGATGCCACTGATATCTCTAGGTTTCGCCTCATTTCTGTTATGAGTGCCCTTTATCGGATGATCGCCAAGGTGTTGGCTAACAGGTTGAAGGTCGTGGCTCACCAAATATTTTTGAACTCTCAGTTCGCCTTTATCCACAATAAGAGGATTCACCATTCTTTCATCTTGGCCACTAAAGTCATTCACTCCTTTTATCTTAGTGGTTAACCCTATTTTTCTCTTAAATTAGATTTTCATAAAGCCTTTGATTATCTGCATTAGCCCTTCTTATTTCAAATATTATCTAATTTTGGCATTGGTCATCGTTTTTCTGTGTGGGTGAGGGAATTGGTCTCTAATGCTTCAGTCATGATTAAGATTAACTGCATTAGAGGTGGCCAGATCAAGTTGGGGCATGGATTACGGCAAGGCTGCCCTCTCTCGCCTTTGTTGTTCAATGTCATTGTTGAGGGTCTCATGGTGTTGCTTAAGCGTGCTGCGGAGAAGCGTCTGATAGATCCTTTAGTTGTTTTGGTTTTGACGGACCATATTCTTATTTATGTTGATGATATGATTATTTTTGGGCGAGCAAACGTGCAACAGATGCCTAGATTCAAACTTATTCTCCAGTTCTTTCTCTCTCTTTCTAGGCTTTCTCTAAATGATAGCAAATGCTCTCTTATTATGTTCAATGTTGAGTCTTCTATGCTTGCGACAACATATTTTTAATTGTGCGATCTCTGAGTTGCTTGGGCTCCAACTATTCAAAAAGTGAAATACAAACTTTTTTTGTGGCAAGCGTCTTATCTCTCCATCGCTGGTCGTCTGACTTTGATCAGACATGTTATTTCCTCTATCCCTGAATTTTTCATGTCAATGTTCGTGATGTTTGTGGGTGTGGAGAAGCAGATTTGTCATTTAATGGCAGATTTCTTTTGGTCTGGGTGTAAACTCCAGGGTAAGCGCCATTTGGTTGGTTGGCGAATGGTGGTGTTACCTAGGCGTATGGCTGGCTTAGGTGTTTTTGCGCCCAGACAGAGTATTGCTCTTGTGGCCAAGCAATGTTGGATGGCCCATCAACCGGGTTCTCCTTGTGCTCGTTTGCTTCATGCTAAATATGGTGCTCCTGATTTATCTCGTCTCCGTCATGAAACCCGGGGGTTGACGATCTCGCACTTGCAAAGCATGTGGCTGAGAGCCTTATTGTTCTTCAGAGATCAAATTGGGGATGCGAAAAATTACGATCAATGGTTGCAATGGGCGATTGCGCCAAATGGTGCGTTTCACACCCACAAGGTGTATAGATCGTTGTTCTCACAGGGGGCAATTGGTTCCCTGAGTGCGTGTTATGGGCTAAGGGCCATTCCCCAAGATCTTGGGTCTTGACTTGGTTAATTGTGCATGATAAGGTTCATACCCACAGTTATTTAAAGAAGTTGGGTTTTCAGTTTCTTAGCTGGTGTGTGCTTTGTTGAAAAAACTACCTTTCGTTTATTCTGTTCCTACCTAATCTTTGTGGTTCTTTTTAATAGGACGTGAAGATCTCTGAACGTAATTGTCAAAGAGAAGTCTTTCGCGCTTGATCTGCGCCTGGGCCCTGTTCGAATTAGACGAGACAAGCGGTGGAGGCTGATCTGGAAGACGTGGTTGTTTACTACTTGGTGGTTTGTTTAGATGGCACGCAATGATGCTATTTTTCGTCACATTCCGGTTGTCCTTAATAATCTTGTCCATAAAATCTGGGTTGATGTATATGCGATTCTACGTATGCATCTTAGAGACCTCCCCTTCCTTCTGATCAACGTTCACTCATCGATGGTGCCTTCTAGTCCAGCGGCTCCTGGTTGAGCTTGGTTTTGTTGTTTGTTGCTATCTGTCTGTAGTTTCTTTTTCTATAGCTTCTTATTTTTCTATATTTCTATTTCTGTTTTTCATCTTGTTCGGTTCATGGGTTCAACATTTTGTTGATCTTCCTGAGTGGTAATGTTGATCTTCTTTTGGGCGGGTGCACGAGAGAGAGAGAGAGAGAAGCAAGCACACACCTTGTTGACGGTCGACCCTCACTGACAACCAAAAATTTGTCCCCTGACACTAGAATATGAAGCAGAAAACAGAGAAAGAGAGTATTAGGGCTTGGAACTAAGGTTTTCACATTTTTTATCAAAAAAACTAAAACATTGTATACGCTTAACGCTCTAGGAATAGGTACTTAAACAACACTGCTCGTGAAGATCATAAAAGTCCACAAAAATTTAGAATCATGAAACTAAAGTTTCATGAAATAATAAAAGTCGACAAAATCTCATCAAAAATTATAAAATTTGTTCCCCGAAAATTTTGTAACATTAGTAATGAAATCTTTGAAAAATTCATGATTACCATGCACCGCACTAGGAAAACCATTACAAGACGAAGTTAACAGATCTTAATCAGTGCATTTTACTTCACATCAATTAACTGATTAGGCACTCTTGTGCTCAGATTTCCTAATCACTTTCTATTTTTGTCTCTTCACCATAAAAATTGCAGTTTATTAACATCATGTAGGAAAAAGGTTATAACATCGTTGTATGTAAAATATTTCAGTATCAATAATTAGTGGAACCACAAAACTATCAAAATAGAACTTCTGAAAGTTTCAAAAATTTGCCCATGTCTTCTCAATTTCTCTTGTTGAGGGCAATACACACTAAAAAGAACAACCTCTTCAATCAATATCATTAGCTACATAAAGACCACTATACAACTAGCAACTAATAAATAAATAATTGCACTACATTTAAACTCTGATTTTTCCATGTAGAAACCAATGATGGTGCACTGAAAAATCTTCTTGCTAGCACTAACATCAAAAGAGATAGCACCAAAATTTGTATCATACCATTTCAATCTCCTCCGTACACGCCCAAACAAACACCAGATTTTATGACACTTAATCTCAGTTTGGGTGTTTTTCCCCTGTATTTCTGTCACACCCTAAGAGTGCAATAGAAAAAGGGATTGCATGATGGGGCGTCTTGAGACACCCTTAATAAAGTTTTCCATATCACAATAATAGATATCATTTACATAATTATAACATTCATCCCATCACTAAAACGGTTACCAAATCTATTATACTTTTTGTTGCTAAGATGTTAAAATGGTTCTTTCTGACTTCTGTATCTTCCACCTTAACAATGTAAATTTGCGAAAATTCTTCATAATATTCCCAAAAGCTCATAAAAATGTGCAGTTTATAGATTTTGTCAAAAGTTGATAAAAGTTAAAAATCTTGTCTAGAATTGCAAACTTTGATAAAGTTAATGAAAGGTTACAAAGTTTTCCAAAAGTTTAAAAATAGTTTACATTTTTTTACAAAAGCTCACAAAAAATTAGTGAAAATTGTCAAATTTGTCAAAAAATGTAAAATTGAATAAGTTTACTAAAAATGCAATATTTATGAAATTAATAAAAAATTCGAATTTTGCTAAAGGTTCTAAAGTTTGAGAAAAATCAACATAATTTAAAAATGTTCAGAAAGTCCCCCAAAAACTTGTAAAAATTGTGAAAAGTTGAAAGTTCAGAATTGGCAAAAAAAAATCTAACATAAACTCTAAAAATGTTCCTGAAAGTTGATAATAAAATTTTGAACGTCAAAGTTTGTTAAAAGTTGTAATTACAATTTTGTCATCAGTCCTAAACGTTGTGAAAATTTACCGAAAGTTGCAAAACTTTTACAATTTGCAATAGTTCAAAAACATTTAAAAAGTGCAAGAAAATTTTGTGAAATTTGTCAAAAATTGTAAATCTATAAAAGATGGTAAGGTTTTGAAAGGTAAAATTCACAAAATTTTGAAATAGCCTATAAACATTCCAAAAGTCTACTTAGGAGTCTCTAAAATTCATAAAATTTCTCAAAAGTTGTAAAATTTGGTTGTAAAGTTTGCAAATTTATCATATAGTTTACAAAACTTTATAAATGCTCACAAAAATTGTGAAATTTGTAAAATTCAATCAAACGTATAAAAATACAACATAAATTTGACAAAACTTGTAAAATTTGTAAAGATTGTAAAAGTATGGAACAATTTGAAAATGTTCACAAAAGTTTTTGGAATTTTTAAGATGCGTTAAAATTTGTAAAATTTGTGAAACACTGTAAAATTTCAAAAATCGATAAGATTTTTTAAATTTGTAAAACTAGTCAAAAACTGTAAATTTTGTAAAATTTGTAAGTTTGCAAAAGTTTAAAATAATATATCGAAAATGTTCACAAAGGCTCACTAAAAGTTTACGAAATTTGAAATAGTTTCAAATCTTCACAAAAGTTTATGAAAAAATTGTGAAATTCAAATAATCTGCCTGAAGTTTTCAAAAGTAGATAAATGTTGTAAAAAATGTCAAATGCTGCAAAAGTTTCCAATTGATAAAAAATTGAATTTTTTTAATAAAGATTTGGAAAGTTTGTGAAACTTTATGAAGGCATGTGAATGTTTGTCAAAGGCAAACTTTCTGAAACTTTATGAAGGTATGTGAATGTTTGTCAAAGGCTTATAAAAAAATAATAAAATTTTCAAAGTATTAAAAAAAATTTTAAAAGTTATGCACAAATTTTGTAAAATTTTGTGAAAGAGTATGCAAAAGTTTTATGAAAGTTTACAAAAGAAAAACTGTAAAAATTATGCACAATTTTTAAAATTTTCATTGATATTTAGAAATAGTTTGCAAAATTATGTAAAACTTCAAATAAATTGCAAAGCATTGACCAAATTTTCTAAAACTTAATAAATACTTGAAAAAGCTTGTGAAAGCCTTGGAAGAAGTACATTAAAATTTTACAAAATATTGATATACCATTTTGTGGGAGGATGGAAAAATTGTCTAAAACTTTTGAAAAAGTTCATAAATGTTTGGGAAACTTCATAAAAGGTTGTAAGGTTGTGAACGTTTATCGAAAATCAACAAGTATATAAATTTGATAAATTTTGTGCAAGATTTGCTTAACTTCAAAAAGAATTGACAAACTTTAGGAAGGTTTGTGAAAGGTTTACAAAAAGTACATAAAGACTTATGAAACTTTAGGAAGATTTTCTACTTTATTCAAAGTTGGTAAAATATTTTGAAACTTATTAAAGTTTGTGCAAGTGTTTCTAGAAGGTTTATCAAAGGCACATAAGAATTTGCACAACATTGGCAAAATGTTATGAAAATTCTAAAGATTGTAAAGTTTTTAAAGGATATTTACATAAAAATTTGCAAGACATTAGGAAAGTTGCCTAAAAATTTTGCAAAAACTTACTAATGAAAAAAAATTCTAAAAATTTTACAAAAATGAACAAATGTATGAAAAGTATGTAAAATTTGAAAAAAAAAACACACAGTCAAAAAATTGAATAATATTGCAAAAGTTCCTAACAGTTTGTTAAAATATGTGAAACATTTATAAAACGTATATTAAATTTTCAAAATAATTGACAAAAATTTGTGAGAATACAACAACTACGCCTTCATCCCAAAACAATTGGGGTCCGCGATATGAACCAACAAAGAAAATCATTCTGGGTCTTCCACATGAATCCTTCTCCTCGATTCATTTCTATCCAATGCCATGTCCTCGGTGAGGTTCAAAGCATTCATATCCTTTCCTATCACCTCCATCCATGTCTTCCTAGGCCTACCCCGACCTCTTTTAACTAATATATTTTCCCATTTCTCCATCCTTCTAACTGGAGCATCATTAGGCCTTCGTCGAATATGTCCAAACCACCGTAAACGATTCTCTCTCATCTTATTTTCAATGGGTGCAACGCCTACCTTCTTACGTATCTCCTTGTTCTGAATCTTATCTTTTATTGTATTTCCACACATCCATCTCAGCATACGCATCTCAGCTACACTCATTTTTTGAATATGATGTCTCTTGGCAGCCCAACATTCTGTACCATATAGTAAAGTGGGCCTAATAGTCGTCCTATAAAACTTTCCCTTCAACCGCAATGGCATTCTACGATCGCACAACACTCCAGTTGCACTCTTCCATTTCATCCACCCAACCTTTATCCTATGATTTACATCTCCATCAATTTCTCCATACTTTTGAATGATAGATCCCAAATATTTGAAAGAATCATCCACCGGTATTTCTTGCTCACCAAGCTTCATTTGTGAGAATATTCACAAAAAAATTGTAGACCTTAATCAAGGTTTATGAAAGTTTGTACGAAAGTATAAAGCTGTTGTGATGATGGATTGAATCATATTAAGGTCTGATCCAGATCCAAACTATAAATTGTAACATTGACTGGATTGTATGGGGCGTGTTTATTAGGGCATATTTGTTATTATTTTGTATTATAGGACAGTTATGTACATTGAAAATATTGTAACCTCCATATAAAGTGAAGGAAATAGGTCACGTCTATTCTTTGGAAAACGTGACAGGTTCAGCCAGCACCAATCTATGTGTCTTCTTCTTCTTCTTCTTCTTCTTCTTCTTCTTCTTCTTCTTCTTCTTCTTCTTCTTCTTCTTCTGTTGATTGGTTCTGGTGCATCTCTAAAACCTAACAAAAAGTTCATAAAAAGCACAAAAAAATTGCAAACCATTTTCAAAATTATGTAAAGCTTCGTAAAATACTTACAAATCATAGAAGAAAAGTCGACAGATGTTTGTGAAAATTTTACGAAGTTTTAGAAACTGAAATTTGTAAAAGCATGTGAAATTTTGTTAACGATTTATAAAAAATACAAAAGAATTTGCAGAACAACAAAATTTTGTAAGAGTTCACAAAATTTTGCGAAAATATTGCAAAAAATTGTGTTATTGTGTTACTTTATAAAGGTTGCAAAACAATGACAAAATCTTCTGAAACTTAATAAAGGTTTGGAAAAGTTTGTGAAAGTTTTATAAGAAGTATTCAGAAAATTACACAAAGTATAGATATAAAAGTTTGTGAAATGTTGGCAAGTTTTTCTAGAACTATTGCAAAAGATCATTAAATGTTCGTAAAACTTGATGAAAATTTGTGAGAGTTTGTCAAAGATTTATAACAAGTACATAAAAGTTTGTGTAAAACACTAACAAAATTTAATGAAAGTTTGTGAAAGGCATTTACACTAATACATAAAAATTTGCAAGACTTGAAAATTTATTCTTACAAATTTACGAAATAAAAAAATCTATAAAAAGGTTACAAAAATCTAGAAAAATTAACAAAAAATTGTCAAAATTTTACAGAAACATCACGAAATGTAATAGATTTGTCAAATTTTGTGAAAGTTTTAGAAAGTGCATAAAATTTTCAAACAATTGACAAAATTTCTGAAAATTTCTCAAATATCCGTAAGCTTGTAGATCTTAAAAAAGATTTTCCAATTTTTGAATAAGTTTGTCAAATGCTTGCAAAAATTTGTGCCAATTTCTAGAAATTTTAATAAAATTCGCAAATAGTTCGCAAAAACTTGTGAGCTTCTTGAAGGTTGCAAAACATTGACAAAATTTTCGAAAACTTTTGTAATTTGTCAAAAATTTATAGAAATACGCAAACATGAGTGAAATTTAATAGGTTTGTCAAATTTTGTGAAAGGTTTAGAAAGTGCATAAATTTTTCAAACAATTGTCAAAATTTCAAAAAAAAATTAGCAAATATTCATAAAATTTTGTAGATTTTAATAAAGTTTTTTTCAATTTTTGATTAAGCTTCTGAAAACTTGCAAAAAATTGTGCCAATTTCTAGAAATTTTAATGAAATTCGTAAATAATTCGCAAAAAATTGTGAAACTTCATGAAGGTTGCAAAACATTGACAAAATTTTCTAAAATTGTTGCGATAGTTCACTAAATACTTGTAAAAAAATTGAAGTTGTAAAAGGTGTGAAATTTGTGAAATTCATGAAATTTTTGAAGCTTCTGAAGCGTTCACAAGTTGGCAAAAATCTAAAATATTTTAAATAAAATGTTAAAAAGTTGGCTAAAGCTTAAAAGATCACAGTGTTCACAAAACTTTATGAAATTTGTATAAAGATGTCAAAAATTGATAAATATTTGTCACCTGCAAACTTTGATTACAAAGCTTGTAAAAATTCGAAACAATGTAAAAATCTTTACAAGAACTCATTAAAATTGTGATATTTGTACAATTTGTCAAAATTTGCAAAACATGTGAAAAGATTTTGTGGGCTAAAGATTGTAAAATTTGCAAAAGCTTGAAATAATTTAAAAAAAAATGTTAAATAATGCTCACAAGACTCATTAAAATTTGTGAAACTTATACAATTTGTCAACATTTGTAAAATATGAGAAAATTTGGTGCGCTAAAAATTGTAAAATTTGCAAAAGTTTGAAAGAGTTTAAAAATTGTTCACAAAACCTCAACAAAAATTTAAAATTTTTCAAAGATATTTCAAAATTTTTGAAGTTCCCTAAATGTTGAAAGTTAGCCAAGCTTATGAAGATTTTGTGAAATTCAAATAATTTCTCTAAAGTTGTCAAAAATTGATGAATATTTGTAAATGTTTAAAAAACTCATGATAAATGTTCAATCAAAAGAATAAGTAGATCTGCTACAGAAACTCGTTTCAAAATACTTGAATTTATTAAAGAAACACATTTCAAAATACTCAAAAAAATCCTATTGTTTCTTCTATAAACTCGCTTGTCATTGTACAAATTAGTATAACAGGTTACAAACAACAACAACAACAACAACTACGCCTTCATCCCAAAACAATTGGGGTCAGCGATATGAACCAAAAAAGAAATTCATTTTGGGTCTTCCACATGAATCCTTTTCCTCCAATCATTTCTATCCAACGCCATGTCCTCGGTGAGGTTCAAAGCATTCCTATCCTTTCCTATCATCTCCATCCAAGTCTTCCTAGGCCTACCCCGACCTCTTTTAACTAATATATTTTCCCATTTCTCCAACCTTCTAACTGGAGCATCATTAGGCCTTCGCCGAATATGTCCAAACCACCGTAAACGATTCTCTCGCATCTTATTTTCAATGGGTGCAACACCTACCTTCTTACGTATCTCTTCGTTCCGAATCTTATCTTTTATTGTATTTCCACACATCCATCTAAGCATCCGCATCTCAGCTACACTCATTTTTTGAATATGATGTCGCTTGGCAGCCCAACATTCCGTACCATATAGTAAAGCGGGTCTAATAGTCGTCCTATAAAACTTTCCCTTCAACCGCAATGGCATTCTACGATCGCACAGCACTCCAGTAGCACTTTTCCATTTCATCCACCCAACCTTTATCCTATGATTTACATCTCCATCAATTTCTCCATACTTTTGAATGATGGATCCCAAATATTTGAAATAATCATTCACCGGTATATCTTGCTCACCAAGCTTCACTACACTCCCATCACTACTTCGTTGCTTACTAAACCGACATTCCATATATTCAGTCTTACTCTTACTCAACTTAAAACCTCTAGCTTCCAATGTCTGTCTCCATAATTCTAACTTAGCTTCCAAATTAGTATAACAGGTTCCCATCAAAAAATCTCTATACAATTGGAAATATTATATTGCAAAAAAAATCCATGCTATTGACATTCACTTGTCAAATAATCACAATTTCAATAAAGATTAACTAGTTACACATCATTGAATTATTTAATTATTATCATTTATAGACCTTGCTCTGGCCAATAAGATCTCTCCTGCTGTGTGCAGGGATAGGTTGAATCTGATTCTCAGTGAGTACTTTCCAGTCTGGAAATGTATTGAACTGAGGAGCCTTTTCGGCTAATTCTAGTTGGATTTTCTATTTGCCAAGAAAGGAATCTCAGCCTTCTCTTCTACCCCATCCCTTCTGTTCATCACTTGTTTATTATTGAATAGAGAACAGGAAGTAGATCAAGCCACGGGCAAAGTCTGTCCACTTTCCCTTGCACCGCCGCATAAAACCCCGAGAAAGATATCATTTACAGATAATGGAATACAAAATTGCTTGCTTCACTATTTTCTCCCTAAAAATAGAGAGAGAGAGAGAAGTTGTAAGCCACAAATTCTTTAAGTTCTGTACAAAGAAACAACTTAAAGAAACAACTTTTTTGAACCAGCATAGTCTTCCGGAAAAAAATGAACAAGTATTAAAATCCGTAAAGTTTTTGTTAAAGTTTGTGACTTGTAAAATTTGCAAAAGTTTCAAAATGTTTGAAAATTTATTCAGAAGTTGAAATTTTGTAAATAATTGTTGCATTTGTCAAAAACCATAAAATTATGATAGAAGAAAATTTTGTAATGTATATGACAATTCACAATTGAAAAGAAAAACTCATCAAAACTTTGAAATAGTTTAAAATTTGTTTCCAAATGCTTAAAAAATATATGTGAAATTTACAAAATTTATAAAATTACTCTAAAATTTTGAAACACCGTAAAATTTGAAAATTTTCTAAATAATCATAAAATTTGCCAAAAGCTCTAAAATAAGTGGAGTTTGTAAAGGTTTTAAATACTGTCAAAAGCCAAAAAAAATTAAAACTTATATTGAATTGAAAGTTGTAAAATTTGTGAAATTCATAGAATTTGCAAATTTGCTTCAATGATTTAAAATTTATAAACTTTGTGAAAGGTAGGTAGTTTGCAAAAGTTAGAAACAATTTATGCATGTTCACAACAACTTGCAAAACTATGTGAAGAGTTTTTGAAAATTTCCTAAAAGGTTTTCAAAATTTCTAAATGTTATCAAAAGTTGTAAAACTTATAAAATTCATCAAATTCGCAAAATTCATCAAAAGTTTTAAAAAATCTGTAAATGTTTGTGAAAGGTAAAATTTTCAAAGGTTTCAAAAAAACTAGAAATGTTTAGAAAGCTCACAAAGAACTTATTAAATTTGTAAATTTCTTAAAACGTGTAAAAATTGGTCAAAATTTGGAAACAAATTTATATTTGTGAAAGTTTGTAAAGTTTGAAAATTTTCAAAATAGTGCTCAAAAGTTTTCAAATAATTTATCAGAAACAGTGAAATAAAATATTTCATTGGAAAATATATTAAATTAGTATAATTTCTGAAAAAGTTGTGAAATTTTTAAAGTTCGTGATGTGTTTTAATGTTTGCACAAGCTCTAAAGAGCTCACAAAAAACTTGTAAAATTTGCAAAAAATGTCAAAAGTTAAACAATTTATGAAATTTATATAATTTCAAACACTTTATCAAAAGTTGGTTGTAATATGTTGTAGAATTTGCAAAACTGTCAAATAATTAAGAAATGTTCATAAAACCTCAAAAAGTTTGTAACATTGCAAAATAGATCAAATTTTGCTAAATTTTTTGAAATATTGTAAAATTTGGGGAACTTGTTGAACCAATAAAATTTGTCAAAAGCTCTAAGTTCCAAAATTTTGAACTTTAAACAATTTAAAGATATTACCAAAATTAGTGAACCAACCTTTTTTAAAAATTAGAAAATTTATGAAACTAAAGTAATTTTCAAAAAAAGTTATGAAATTTATAAAGTACATGAAAGACTGTAATGTTTGCAAAAGCTCTAAAAAAGTCATAAAAACTTGTGACATTAGTAAAATTTGTCAAAACTTGTAAAATTTATAAAATTTGCCAAAAGTTAAAAAATACATAAAATTTATGCAAATATACAAATTTCATCCTTTTAGTATTGGCTTATTCAAAAAAACCTTGTTCTTTGGAAGAGCCGTGAAAAAAATTCAACAAAAGACAAACAAATCCACTAAGGGGGCTTCTTTGGATTTCCCTAATTTGGAGTTCTTTGAAGGAAAAAGACACTAATTTGATCTTTTAAGACAAAAATGTAAGACTGGTGCCAACAGTTCATCACGGAAATAAGGACTCACTGAGCTCGGGATCACTAAGGAGTCTTTAAAAAATTTATGAAAAGAAATATCAGAAGCTGCAAAACTTCTGAACTTCATAGAAGCTGCAAAACTTCTGAAGTTCATAGAATCTGCAAATTCTTTTCAAAGTTTTAAAATTGTAGAATTTGTGAAATGATGTAAAGTTCGTAAAATTTTCAAAACTTGTTATTCAAAATTTGTAAAGTTTGTAAAGAGTTGTAATGCAAAAATTTAAACATTTTAGGGTTGTAATTTTTTTCAAAAGTTGTCAAATTTGTAATTTGTTCCTAAAGTTTGAAAAAAGTTTAAAATGTTTACAAAAAGTTTGAATAGCTAAGAAATGTTTACAAAAACTCAAAAGAATTGTAAAATTTGTAAAAAAATGTAAAACATAAAAACTTTGTCACTAGTCATGAAATTTGTTAACTTAGTAACATTGATCAGAAGTTCTAAAAATTGTGAAATTTGAACGTTGTGACTTTTCCAAAGTTTGAAATAGTTTAGAAGAAACTAACAAACATATGACAACTTTTGAAAAAGTTTACATTTGTCCCTAGTGATTCCTTTTTAAGCACCATTTCTTAGATAAAATATGCTTATGCATGTATGGATGGCATAAACATGCACTAAGCTAATGTATTGTGTATTTTGTCATATTCACCTTATAATCAGATAAAAACAAGAAAAGGATTACTACTTACTATATGTGGAACAACGATATTGTTTAATTTTATACCTATACAGAAGCACATGCATAATTAGATACACAAAGTACATATAAATCGTCATAGCAGTCTAATGGATGTGATTATTTGTATACATCATAAGTGAAACAAGAATCTTTAGTACAAAACATGCGTCTAACTTTGTTCTTTTCTATATTAAACCTGATCCTAAAATATCATAAATCCAGACAGAGTATGTGCAAAGTGCTTCTTGCTCAACTTGTTTCATAGTTGAACCTCCAATTGCTGTTCAGTTCAACTTGAGCCACCAAACCCAAATCTGAACAGTGATGTGTGCCTAAAACAAAAATCATATGCAAAATGAATGTCAAGTTAGTTATACATCAGTTCACTTTTCTGTCTCTCAAACCTGTTTTAGGGCAACATATTAAACCAAATCCATCGAACTGTGTATATTTCTGAACTCCATCATCCATATAGGCCCAAAACAAAAGGCATACTCATGCTTGAATGAGAATCCAATTCATATCTGTTATGATTTATTTCCAAAAATTTTCGTGCATTGTTTTTTTATTTCCAAAATTTTCAGACCTCAACTAGGAATATATCTGATAAAATCCACCAACCAAACTGTAGCTTAGACATTTATTTATATTACACAATATGTGTAAAGCCCACTTAAAAAAAATCGAGTCTGACACGTGTCGGACAGGCGCTAGGCACGTGTCGGACACGTGCCTCGGTCGATCTGTGGTGTCGGATCCGAGCCCAGCCCGGATCCGGCTTCTCGAGTATTCGAGAATCCTGTGCCTTTTAAAAAGGCACAGGCGCCTCGGGCAAGGGGCTAATGCCCTCGCCCGTTCTCTCTCCTCTCTGCGCCTCCCGCCTTCTTCCTCCTCTCGTTCCCTGTGGCCGCACTTGCCGGCGAATGCCACCGTCGACCATCTCACCCTCTGAGGGAAGCATCGGCGAGTGAAGCCGCCGACCACCCTCCTTCCTTTCTCTGAAGCGTGGACGCAAGCGACCCACCGCCTCCACCTTACGTTTCAACGACCTCGGCCAACGTCCACGCCGCCACCCCTTTTGCCACTGCACCTACCGATGAAACCGGAGTCATCGCCGGTAGCCCCCAGGTAAAACCCCTCTTTCTCGTCTCGCCGTGTCGGCAGGGCGTTCCGCTCCCCCTGCCATTCCCTTTGTCGACAGGGTGACTCCGCTCCCCCTGTTCCCTTTTTCGTGCCGGCAAGGGGGTGGATCCCCCTGCCGATTAACTGTGTCGACAGGGGGACTCTACTCCCCCTGTTTCCTCTTCCTTTGCCGGCAGGGAAGCGAAGCCCCCTGCCATCTATCTTGCTTTGACAGGGGGCTCCGTCCCCCTGTGTTTGCCGGTAGAGAGGCAAAGCCCCCTGCCACCTCTTGTTTTGAAAGGGGGCTCAGTCCTCCTGCCCCTCTTGGTTCGCCGGCAGGGGGCGGAGCCCCCTACCACCTCTTGTTTTGACAAGGGGCTTTGTTCCCCCTGTCCCTTTTTGGTTGTCGGCAGGGGGGCGGAGCCCCCTGCCACCTGTTGTTCGACAGGGGTATTTGTTCCCCCTGTATGTTCTTCGTTTGTCGGCAGGAGGGGCAGAGCCCCCTGCCATCTGTTGTTCGACAGGGAGCTCTGTTTCCCCCCTGTCCCTCTTTAGTTGCTGGCAGGGCAGGGGACTCCCCTTGCCATCTGTTGTGTCGACAGGGGGCTTCATTCCTCCTGTCTCTTCTTGTTGACAGGAGGCTCTGCTTCTCCTCTCCCCCTCATCGTGCTCCCTCCACTGTCTTCTCGTAGGGAGCTCCTGTCTGGGTGGTCCAGTACCGTTGCAGGTATTAACCGAACCCGTTTTTTGACTTTTGCTTTCACGCCAACCTTTTTACGATTACAGGTTGCACGATAGAGTGCACTCGTGTCCCGTGGCCCAAGATCGTTCGCACTTACGCCCGCAGGCATCCAGGAACTCGCAACACCCCAAGGTAGGGGAAAGTTGCGTAAAAGGACCTTGTATGAACAAAACTAAACTAAAGAAAGATAATCGAACAAGAAGACGATTATATACGTATATATATAATTTATATATGTACGCTCTTTAACACAAGGACGCGGTTTCGTAATCTTTGTCATCTTTATCTATTCAGCACTTTACTTTCTGTTGTCGTCGCACTTTATATGCCTAGGCTTTACTTTTTGTCTTTTAACTCAAGAACATGGTTCCGCGATCCTTGTCCTGTTTACTTTTCAGTACTTTACTTTTTGTCGCCTCGCGCTTAATGCGCCTTGGGTGTTTACTTTTTAAGACTTACTTTTTGTCGCCCCACGCTTTATGTGCCTTGACTGTTTACTTTTCAGCACTTACTTTTTGTCGCCCCGTGCTTTATGTGCCTTGGCTGTTTACTTTTCAGCACTTTACTTTCTGTTGCTCTGTGCTTTATGCGTCTTGGCCTTATTCTTGACTTGCTTGTTTACGCTCTTATTGTTTTATTTCTTGCATGTGCCATGTAAATTGTGATTATGCTATTGTTTCTATTGCTCAGGTTTCTCTCAAGAATGTTGATAGGTTTGAGCTTGTTTTGGGTGCCACTTTATGGCCCTTGGCTATCAGCGTGGTCGCATCCCTTGGCGATGATATGTGATGCTACGATGAATAGCACGAGGTGGATAAACCTCATGGTATGTGATAGAGCATAATTGTGGACATTTCACTAAATGATAATCATGTGCCTTCACAGGCAAAATGCTCGAGTGGGTCGAATAGACCAGGGCATATAGAACAAGGCGATGATGAAGAAAAACCCCTCGTCGTACTTGTTCGGGATAGTTCATCAAGGGAGAGGATGGATGGTACAAAGACTCCGATGAATAATTCATTAATGGCTATTACGGGCAAAAGTCTGGCCTCCTCAGTCGTCGGAGGTAGGGGAAATGGGGCTACCGTAAGCATCCTCGGTGGTAGTCGTCTGACACTTCTGCAAAAGTTGGATGCATCATTAGGCCATGTTTGCCTTTGGAGACTTACTCTCTTGGCCACTGGTCGTCCCCTTAGGAGCGGACTCAGTCAGTCATTCGGGGTATAATAAAATACATAGTATAATATACCCCCGAATTGATCTTGGTTGTTTCTACGTTTCATACATTGTGTGTACCCACAATGGTCAGTTAAAAATCAGAACAAAACATGACATGCTCACAGTATTATTAGATTGGCACGTTGGTGATGTCTCAACAGTTCTTTGCTCTTGAGCTTGACTGCATGTTTTACCTTGCTACTGGTTATGCTCATAATGATACTTATGTTAGCTTTGCTACAATCTTGGCTAGTCACTTGCTTTTTGCCTGTTGCACCAGTCTATCTGCTTAGATATGAGCATGTTTTAGATTAGTTGTTCTTCTTCTTGTTCTTTTTGCGCACCTACCAGTTTTCACAAGAGTGACCCCATTTTTTATGGGTGTAGGTGACAGGTAGGCTCTCCTTACAGACGGCGATGCAATGCTACATGATCGAAGCCTCACATTTCTTGTCAGCATTCTGGCTACTTCGCTTTGAGTTTTGTACTTTTGTTGTTGGGGTGGATGACCCCACTGTTCTGTACAAACTAAACCTTTTTACTGATAAGATATTTTCTATCTTTTTTGTTCATTGTTTGGCTCAGTTAGAAAATGTGTTTTTGCTAGATCTTTTGGCTAACGTACTCAGAAGTTTGGATTTGTACTTTATTTGAAAACCTTTGTATCACTAACTATCTTAGCTGCAAACTCTGATCTTCAAAAGAATTTTCATTCAAATTTTATTGTCTTAAGTCAAACTTTTGGGGCGTTACAACTTTTGGTATCAGAGCCAGGTTGAGCCTCGACCATCGGGCATTCCATCGCACTGTAAGTAGGCCTTTGTTATCATTTAATTTTGAATTTGATAAATTAAAGTATTGTTTTTGCTTGGATCGGTACTCTTGTCTGATGGATCTGTCAGCTGGTCCTAGTGGTTGTCACGGCAGAGGTGCACGTAGAATGCGTGCTCATTCGGTAAGAGGTAGGGGCCTCTTTGCAGAAAGGGGAGGACGTAGGGTGTCTTGTGAGGATTACTGGGCTAGCCGCCCACCCCCACCGACCTTTACGGACGAGACGGGTAGTCCGCTACCGTCAGACTTCTAGATATCGTTGGCAGCAACATGGTCTTCGGTCTATGCTTGGATGGGTGGGTATACACCTACGCAAGTTCAAGTGAATCGACAAGCCACACCAGAAGCATCGAAGAGTGATAGTCCTATTGAGGTCCTAGTGGAGTGTGTCTTATGTGGAGATTTGGGGCACACCCTAGACTCTTGTCTCCTTAAAGAGGAGCACGATAAGGCTTTTGCGGCCCAAGATTGTGCTGAAGTTGTCATCCCAGACCTGAATATTCTAGATCTACCCTTGGTTGTCCTCGAGCAGCCATTGCCCCCAGTGATCTCGGAGGGCCCTGCACCCGCAATATATGTTGTTGATTCTTCAATCAACATTTCAGATTCGACTACGAGCGGTTCGGGCTCACTTGACTACACGCCTTCAATCTCGATGTACGAAGTAGAGGTTCCCGACGATGAGTCACTCCCTTTCACCCCTCAACGTAGGTTTAGGCGCACAGGAAATAAGAGGGAGTACCTTCAGAATTTGAGCGTCCCTAGGGGGGAGATAGTGCTTGCTCAATTTTGTTCAGTTTTTGTAAGGGAGTCTGCAAACTCGAGTACGGATAAGTTCTTTTTTGTTGTACACCAGCATCGTTGGGATTTTGCTTATGTAATGACTAAAGGATCTATAAAGTATTTTGTTTTTGTAACGCCCCAAAATTTCAAACTTGCGAACCTTTTAGAAAACAGGCAAGAGACTAGAGAAAATCTCTTTCCTTCAGAGTTTTTTTATAAAATCAGCGGAAGACTATTCTTTGGTTAATTCAGAAGGCAAGCTGACAACTTTGGGCACGTTTGCTAAAAGAACCAAAACTCACAAAATTCGGATATCCTAAGGAAAATCCGTTACAAACCCAAAACGTCCAGGACGTGAGCTAAGAGCTGGAAGAAGAAGTCTTGAAGTCATCTTGCAATCACGCCATCGCCTGTGGTGTACCTAATCATCACATGTACCCATAGAATGGGTTAGTTTCACGAAAAACTAGTAGGTGCACAAGAGAGACTAGATGAAATTGAATTAAGTACATTTAATTCAACAGGTTATGCAGTTTAAAGTAGATATGTAGTTAAACAGACAAGCAGTACAAACGGGTAAGTAGTGCAAACGATAAGCGGTGCAAGCAGGTAAGTAGTGCAAGCAGTAAGCGGTAATACTAAATTTTTCTACTCATATGTTTCTCATCGTTATAGGAGGAATGTCGTCTCATCAATCACCATTGGGAGTGGTTCGTACTTTAATCAACACGTTATTTCAGCTGTCACTCCGAATTTTAAAGATTTATACTCAGTTTCGCTTACCGCAGAGTTGGTCCTGTTTTTTGTTGGGTCGATTCAATAAGATCAAGCCAGATCTATGCAAATGAAGTTCTCTGAAGACGAGATTTTTATGGCCATAAAAGGTTTGTCAGGGTGAAAAGCTCCAGGTTTTGATGGGTTTCATGTGGATTTCTACATAATTTTTGGTCTTGTGTCAAGCATGATGTTATTAGCATGTTTGATGAGTTCTATTGTAACTTCAGATTGCCTATTCAAACTCACTTGGCAATTATATCTCTAATTCTGAAAGATGATGATGCCACTGATATCTCTAGGTTTCGCCTCATTTCTGTTATGAGTGCCCTTTATCGGATGATCGCCAAGGTGTTGGCTAACAGGTTGAAGGTCGTGGCTCACCAAATATTTTTGAACTCTCAGTTCGCCTTTATCCACAATAAGAGGATTCACCATTCTTTCATCTTGGCCACTAAAGTCATTCACTCCTTTTATCTTAGTGGTTAACCCTATTTTTCTCTTAAATTAGATTTTCATAAAGCCTTTGATTATCTGCATTAGCCCTTCTTATTTCAAATATTATCTAATTTTGGCATTGGTCATCGTTTTTCTGTGTGGGTGAGGGAATTGGTCTCTAATGCTTCAGTCATGATTAAGATTAACTGCATTAGAGGTGGCCAGATCAAGTTGGGGCATGGATTACGGCAAGGCTGCCCTCTCTCGCCTTTGTTGTTCAATGTCATTGTTGAGGGTCTCATGGTGTTGCTTAAGCGTGCTGCGGAGAA
The DNA here is from genome assembly GCF_984573655.1 of Nuphar pumila. Taxonomy (NCBI): domain Eukaryota; kingdom Viridiplantae; phylum Streptophyta; class Magnoliopsida; order Nymphaeales; family Nymphaeaceae; genus Nuphar; species Nuphar pumila. The sequence continues at coordinate 138,681,380 of NC_143253.1, forward strand.
GCGTCTGATAGATCCTTTAGTTGTTTTGGTTTTGACGGACCATATTCTTATTTATGTTGATGATATGATTATTTTTGGGCGAGCAAACGTGCAACAGATGCCTAGATTCAAACTTATTCTCCAGTTCTTTCTCTCTCTTTCTAGGCTTTCTCTAAATGATAGCAAATGCTCTCTTATTATGTTCAATGTTGAGTCTTCTATGCTTGCGACAACATATTTTTAATTGTGCGATCTCTGAGTTGCTTGGGCTCCAACTATTCAAAAAGTGAAATACAAACTTTTTTTGTGGCAAGCGTCTTATCTCTCCATCGCTGGTCGTCTGACTTTGATCAGACATGTTATTTCCTCTATCCCTGAATTTTTCATGTCAATGTTCGTGATGTTTGTGGGTGTGGAGAAGCAGATTTGTCATTTAATGGCAGATTTCTTTTGGTCTGGGTGTAAACTCCAGGGTAAGCGCCATTTGGTTGGTTGGCGAATGGTGGTGTTACCTAGGCGTATGGCTGGCTTAGGTGTTTTTGCGCCCAGACAGAGTATTGCTCTTGTGGCCAAGCAATGTTGGATGGCCCATCAACCGGGTTCTCCTTGTGCTCGTTTGCTTCATGCTAAATATGGTGCTCCTGATTTATCTCGTCTCCGTCATGAAACCCGGGGGTTGACGATCTCGCACTTGCAAAGCATGTGGCTGAGAGCCTTATTGTTCTTCAGAGATCAAATTGGGGATGCGAAAAATTACGATCAATGGTTGCAATGGGCGATTGCGCCAAATGGTGCGTTTCACACCCACAAGGTGTATAGATCGTTGTTCTCACAGGGGGCAATTGGTTCCCTGAGTGCGTGTTATGGGCTAAGGGCCATTCCCCAAGATCTTGGGTCTTGACTTGGTTAATTGTGCATGATAAGGTTCATACCCACAGTTATTTAAAGAAGTTGGGTTTTCAGTTTCTTAGCTGGTGTGTGCTTTGTTGAAAAAACTACCTTTCGTTTATTCTGTTCCTACCTAATCTTTGTGGTTCTTTTTAATAGGACGTGAAGATCTCTGAACGTAATTGTCAAAGAGAAGTCTTTCGCGCTTGATCTGCGCCTGGGCCCTGTTCGAATTAGACGAGACAAGCGGTGGAGGCTGATCTGGAAGACGTGGTTGTTTACTACTTGGTGGTTTGTTTAGATGGCACGCAATGATGCTATTTTTCGTCACATTCCGGTTGTCCTTAATAATCTTGTCCATAAAATCTGGGTTGATGTATATGCGATTCTACGTATGCATCTTAGAGACCTCCCCTTCCTTCTGATCAACGTTCACTCATCGATGGTGCCTTCTAGTCCAGCGGCTCCTGGTTGAGCTTGGTTTTGTTGTTTGTTGCTATCTGTCTGTAGTTTCTTTTTCTATAGCTTCTTATTTTTCTATATTTCTATTTCTGTTTTTCATCTTGTTCGGTTCATGGGTTCAACATTTTGTTGATCTTCCTGAGTGGTAATGTTGATCTTCTTTTGGGCGGGTGCACGAGAGAGAGAGAGAGAGAAGCAAGCACACACCTTGTTGACGGTCGACCCTCACTGACAACCAAAAATTTGTCCCCTGACACTAGAATATGAAGCAGAAAACAGAGAAAGAGAGTATTAGGGCTTGGAACTAAGGTTTTCACATTTTTTATCAAAAAAACTAAAACATTGTATACGCTTAACGCTCTAGGAATAGGTACTTAAACAACACTGCTCGTGAAGATCATAAAAGTCCACAAAAATTTAGAATCATGAAACTAAAGTTTCATGAAATAATAAAAGTCGACAAAATCTCATCAAAAATTATAAAATTTGTTCCCCGAAAATTTTGTAACATTAGTAATGAAATCTTTGAAAAATTCATGATTACCATGCACCGCACTAGGAAAACCATTACAAGACGAAGTTAACAGATCTTAATCAGTGCATTTTACTTCACATCAATTAACTGATTAGGCACTCTTGTGCTCAGATTTCCTAATCACTTTCTATTTTTGTCTCTTCACCATAAAAATTGCAGTTTATTAACATCATGTAGGAAAAAGGTTATAACATCGTTGTATGTAAAATATTTCAGTATCAATAATTAGTGGAACCACAAAACTATCAAAATAGAACTTCTGAAAGTTTCAAAAATTTGCCCATGTCTTCTCAATTTCTCTTGTTGAGGGCAATACACACTAAAAAGAACAACCTCTTCAATCAATATCATTAGCTACATAAAGACCACTATACAACTAGCAACTAATAAATAAATAATTGCACTACATTTAAACTCTGATTTTTCCATGTAGAAACCAATGATGGTGCACTGAAAAATCTTCTTGCTAGCACTAACATCAAAAGAGATAGCACCAAAATTTGTATCATACCATTTCAATCTCCTCCGTACACGCCCAAACAAACACCAGATTTTGTGACACTTAATCTCAGTTTGGGTGTTTTTCCCCTGTATTTCCGTCACACCCTAAGAGTGCAATAGAAAAAGGGATTGCATGATGGGGCGTCTTGAGACACCCTTAATAAAGTTTTCAATATCACAATAATAGATATCATTTACAGAATTATAACATTCATCCCATCACTAAAACGGTTACCAAAACTATTATACTTTTTGTTGCTAAGATGTTAAAATGGTTCTTTCTGACTTCTTTATCTTCCACCTTAACAATGTAAATTTGCGAAAATTCTTCATAATATTCCCAAAAGCTCATAAAAATGTGCAGTTTATAGATTTTGTCAAAAGTTGATAAAAGTTAAAAATCTTGTCTAGAATTGCAAACTGTGATAAAGTTAATGAAAGGTTACAAAGTTTTCCAAAAGTTTAAAAATAGTTTAAATTTTTTTACAAAAGCTCACAAAAAATTAGTGAAAATTGTCAAATTTGTCAAAAAATGTAAAATTGAATAAGTTTACTAAAAATGCAATATTTATGAAATTAATAAAAAATTCGAATTTTGCTAAAGGTTCTAAAGTTTGCGAAAAATCAACATAATTTAAAAATGTTCAGAAAGTCCCCCAAAAACTTGTAAAAATTGTGAAAAGTTGAAAGTTCAGAATTGGCAAAAAAAAATCTAACATAAACTCTAAAAATGTTCCTGAAAGTTGATAATAAAATTTTGAAAGTCAAAGTTTGTAAAAGTTGTAATTACAATTTTGTCATCAGTTCTAAACGTTGTGAAAATTTACCAAAAGTTGCAAAACTTTTACAATTTGCAATAGTTCAAAAACATTTAAAAAGTGCAAGAAAATTTTGTGAAATTTGTCAAAAATTGTAAATCTATAAAAGATGGTAAGGTTTTGAAAGGTAAAATTCACAAAATTTTGAAATAGCCTATAAACATTCCAAAAGTCTAGTTAAGAGTCTCTAAAATTCATAAAATTTCTCAAAAGTTGTAAAATTTGGTTGTAAAGTTTGCAAATTTATCATATAGTTTACAAAACTTTATAAATGCTCACAAAAATTGTGAAATTTGTAAAATTCAATCAAACGTATAAAAATACAACATAAATTTGACAAAACTTGTAAAATTGATAAGATTGTAAAAGTATGGAACAATTTGAAAATGTTCACAAAAGTTTTTGGAACTTTTAAGATGCGTTAAAATTTGTAAAATTTGTGAAACACTAAAATTTCAAAAATCGATAAGATTTTTTAAATTTGTAAAACTAGTCAAAACTGTAAATTTTGTAAAATTTGTAAGTTTGCAAAAGTTTAAAATAATATATCGAAAATGTTCACAAAGGCTCACTAAAAGTTTACGAAATTTGAAATAGTTTCAAATCTTCACAAAAGTTTATGAAAAAATTGTGAAATTCCAATAATCTGCCTGAAGTTTTCAAAAGTAGATAAATGTTGTAAAAAATGTCAAATGCTGCAAAAGTTTCCAATTGATAAAAAATTGAAATTTTTTTAATAAAGATTTGGAAAGTTTGGGGAAGTTTGTGAAACTTTATGAAGGCATGTGAATGTTTGTCAAAGGCAAACTTTCTGAAACTTTATGAAGGTATGTGAATGTTTGTCAAAGGCTTATAAAAAAATAATAAAATTTTCAAAGCATTAAAAAAATTGTAAAAGTTATGCACAAATTTTGTAAAATTTTGTGAAAGAGTATGCAAAAGTTTTATGAAAGTTTACAAAAGAAAAACTGTAAAAATTATGCACAATTTTTAAAATTTTCATTGATATTTAGATATAGTTTGCAAAATTATGTAAAACTTCAAATAAATTGCAAAGCATTGACCAAATTTTCTAAAACTTAATAAATACTTGAAAAAGCTTGTGAAAGCCTTGGAAGAAGTACATTAAAATTTTACAAAATATTGATATACCATTTTGTGGGAGGATGGAAAAATTGTCTAAAACTTTTGAAAAAGTTCATAAATGTTTGGGAAACTTCATAAAAGGTTGTAAGGTTGTGAACGTTTATCAAAAATCAACAAGTATATAAATTTGATAAATTTTGTGCAAGATTTGCTTAACTTCAAAAAGAACTGACAAACTTTAGGAAGGTTTGTGAAAGGTTTACAAAAAGTACATAAAGACTTATGAAACTTTAGGAAGATTTTCTACTTTATTCAAAGTTGGTAAAATATTTTGAAACTTATTAAAGTTTGTGCAAGTGTTTCTAGAAGGTTTATCAAAGGCACATAAGAATTTGCACAACATTGGCAAAATGTTATGAAAATTCTAAAGACTGTAAAGTTTTTAAAGGATATTTACATAAAAATTTGCAAGACATTAGGAAAGTTGCCTAAAAATTTTGCAAAAACTTACTAATGAAAAAAAATTCTAAGAATTTTACAAAAATGAACAAATGTATGAAAAGTATGTAAAATTTGAAAAAAAAACACACAAAGTCAAAAAATTGAATAATATTGCAAAAGTTCCTAACAGTTTGTTAAAATATGTGAAACATTTATAAAACGTATATTAAATTTTCAAAATAATTGACAAAAAATTGTGAGAATACAACAACTATGCCTTCATCCCAAAACAATTGGGGTCCGCGATATAAACCAACAAAGAAAATCATTCTGGTCTTCCACATGAATCCTTCTCCTCCATTCATTTCAATCCAATGCCATGTCCTCGGTGAGGTTCAAAGCATTCATATCCTTTCCAATCACCTCCATCCATGTCTTCCTAGGCCTACCCCAACCTCTTTTAACTAATATGAAGGTATGTGAATGTTTGTCAAAGGCTTATAAAAAAATAATAAAATTTTCAAAGCATTAAAAAAATTTTAAAAGTTATGCACAAATTTTGTAAAATTTTGTGAAAGAGTATGCAAAAGTTTTATGAAAGTTTACAAAAGAAAAACTGTAAAAATTATGCACAATTTTTAAAATTTTCATTGATATTTAGAAATAGTTTGCAAAATTATGTAAAACTTCAAATAAATTGCAAAGCATTGACCAAATTTTCTAAAACTTAATAAATACTTGAAAAAGCTTGTGAAAGCCTTGGAAGAAGTACATTAAAATTTTACAAAATATTGATATACCATTTTGTGGGAGGATGGAAAAATTGTCTAAAACTTTTGAAAAAGTTCATAAATGTTTGGGAAACTTCATAAAAGGTTGTAAGGTTCTGCACGTTTATCAAAAATCAACAAGTATATAAATTTGATAAATTTTGTGCAAGATTTGCTTAACTTCAAAAAGAATTGACAAACTTTAGGAAGGTTTGTGAAAGGTTTACAAAAAGTACATAAAGACTTATGAAACTTTAGGAAGATTTTCTACTTTATTCAAAGTTGGTAAAATATTTTGAAACTTATTAAAGTTTGTGCAAGTGTTTCTAGAAGGTTTATCAAAGGCACATAAGAATTTGCACAACATTGGCAAAATGTTATGAAAATTCTAAAGACTGTAAAGTTTTTAAAGGATTTTACATAAAAATTTGCAAGACATTAGGAAAGTTGCCTAAAAATTTTGCAAAAACTTACTAATGAAAAAAAATTCTAAGAATTTTACAAAAATGAACAAATGTATGAAAGTATGTAAAATTTGAAAAAAAAAAAAACACAAAGTCAAAAAATTGAATAATATTGCAAAAGTTCCTAACAGTTTGTTAAAATATGTGAAACATTTATAAAACGTATATTAAATTTTCAAAATAATTGACAAAAAATTGTGAGAATACAACAACTACGCCTTCATCCCAAAACAATTGGGGTCCGCGATATGAACCAACAAAGAAAATCATTCTGGGTCTTCCACATGAATCCTTCTCCTCGATTCATTTCTATCCAATGCCATGTCCTCGGTGAGGTTCAAAGCATTCATATCCTTTCCTATCACCTCCATCCATGTCTTCCTAGGCCTACCCCGACCTCTTTTAACTAATATATTTTCCCATTTCTCCATCCTTCTAACTGGAGCATCATTAGGCCTTCGTCGAATATATCCAAACCACCGTAAACGATTCTCTCTCATCTTATTTTCAATGGGTGCAACGCCTACCTTCTTACGTATCTCCTTGTTCTGAATCTTATCTTTTATTGTATTTCCAGACATCCATCTCAGCATACGCATCTCAGCTACACTCATTTTTTGAATATGATGTCTCTTGGCAGCCCAACATTCCGTACCATATAGTAAAGTGGGCCTAATAGTCGTCCTATAAAACTTTCCCTTCAACCGCAATGGCATTCTACGATCGCACAACACTCCAGTTGCACTCTTCCATTTCATCCACCCAACCTTTATCCTATGATTTACATCTCCATCAATTTCTCCATACTTTTGAAGGATAGATCCCAAATATTTGAAAGAATCATCCACCGGTATTTCTTGCTCACCAAGCTTCATTTGTGAGAATATTCACAAAAAAATTGTAGACCTTAATCAAGGTTTATGAAAGTTTGTACGAAAGTACAAAAATTTAGAATCATGAAACTAAAGTTTCATGAAATAATAAAAGTCGACAAAATCTCATCAAAAATTATAAAATTTGTTCCCCGAAAATTTTGTAACATTAGTAATGAAATCTTTGAAAAATTCATGATTACCATGCACCGCACTAGGAAAACCATTACAAGACGAAGTGAACAGATCTTAATCAGTGCATTTTACTTCACATCAATTAACTGATTAGGCACTCTTGTGCTCAGATTTCCTAATCACTTTCTATTTTTGTCTCTTGACCATAAAAATTGCAGTTTATTAACATCATGTAGGAAAAAGGTTATAACATCGTTGTGAATTATGTAAAATATTTCAGTATCAATAATTAGTGGAACCACAAAACTATCAAAATAGAACTTCTGAAAGTTTCAAAAACTTGCCCATGTCTTCTCAATTTCTCTTGTTGAGGGCAATACACACTAAAAAGAACAACCTCTTTAATCAATATCATTAGCTACATAAAGACCACTATACAACTAGCAACTAATAAATAAATAATTGCACTACATTTAAACTCTGATTTTTCCATGTAGAAACCAATGATGGTGCACTGAAAAATCTTCTTGCTAGCACTAACATCAAAAGAGATAGCACCAAAATTTGTATCATACCATTTCAATCTCCTCCGTACACGCCCAAACAAACACCAGATTTTGTGACACTTAATCTCAGTTTGGGTGTTTTTCCCCTGTATTTCCGTCACACCCTAAGAGTGCAATAGAAAAAGGGATTGCATGATGGGGCGTCTTGAGACACCCCTTAATAAAGTTTTCAATATCACAATAATAGATATCATTTACATAATTATAACATTCATCCCATCACTAAAACGGTTACCAAAACTATTATACTTTTTGTTGCTAAGATGTTAAAATGGTTCTTTCTGACTTCTTTATCTTCCACCTTAACAATGTAAATTTGCGAAAATTCTTCATAATATTCCCAAAAGCTCATAAAAATGTGCAGTTTATAGATTTTGTCAAAAGTTGATAAAAGTTAAAAATCTTGTCTAGAATTGCAAACTTTGATAAAGTTAATGAAAGGTTACAAAGTTTTCCAAAAGTTTAAAAATAGTTTAAAATTTTTTACAAAAGCTCACAAAAAAATTAGTGAAAATTGTCAAATTTGTCGAAAAATGTAAAATTGAATAAGTTTACTAAAAATGCAATATTTATGAAATTAATAAAAATTCGAATTTTGCTAAAGGTTCTAAAGTTTGCGAAAAATCAACATAATTTAAAAATGTTCAGAAAGTCCCCCAAAAACTTGTAAAAATTGTGAAAAGTTGAAAGTTCAGAATTGGCAAAAAAAAATCTAACATAAACTCTAAAAATGTTCCTAAAAGTTGATAATAAAATTTTGAACGTCAAAGTTTGTTAAAAGTTGTAATTACAATTTTGTCATCAGTTCTAAACGTTGTGAAAATTTACCAAAAGTTGCAAAACTTTTACAATTTGCAATAGTTCAAAAACATTTAAAAAGTGCAAGAAAATTTTGTGAAATTTGTCAAAAATTGTAAATCTATAAAAGATGGTAAGGTTTTGAAAGGTAAAATTCACAAAATTTTGAAATAGCCTATAAACATTCCAAAAGTCTAGTTAAGAGTCTCTAAAATTCATAAAATTTCTCAAAAGTTGTAAAATTTGGTTGTAAAGTTTGAAAATTTATCATATAGTTTACAAAACTTTATAAATGCTCACAAAAATTGTGAAATTTGTAAAATTCAATCAAACGTATAAAAATACAACATAAATTTGACAAAACTTGTAAAATTTGTAAAGATTGTAAAAGTATGGAATAATTTGAAAATGTTCACAAAAGTTTTTGGAACTTTTAAGATGCGTTAAAATTTGTGAAACACTGTAAAATTCAAAAATCGATAAGATTTTTTAAATTTGTAAAACTAGTCAAAACTGTAAATTTTGTAAAATTTGTAAGTTTGCAAAAGTTTAAAATAATATATCGAAAATGTTCACAAAGGCTCACTAAAAGTTTACGAAATTTGAAATAGTTTCAAATCTTCACAAAAGTTTATGAAAAAATTGTGAAATTCAAATAATCTGCCTGAAGTTTTCAAAAGTAGATAAATGTTGTAAAAAATGTCAAATGCTGCAAAAGTTTCCAATTGATAAAAAATTGAAATTTTTTTAATAAAGATTTGGAAAGTTTGGGGAAGTTTGTGAAACTTTATGAAGGCATGTGAATGTTTGTCAAAGGCAAACTTTCTGAAACTTTATGAAGGTATGTGAATGTTTGTCAAAGGCTTATAAAAAAATAATAAAATTTTCAAAGCATTAAAAAAATTTGTAAAAGTTATGCACAAATTTTGTAAAATTTTGTGAAAGAGTATGCAAAAGTTTTATGAAAGTTTACAAAAGAAAAACTGTAAAAATTATGCACAATTTTTAAAATTTTCATTGATATTTAGAAATAGTTTGCAAAATTATGTAAAACTTCAAATAAATTGCAAAGCATTGACCAAATTTTCTAAAACTTAATAAATACTTGAAAAAGCTTGTGAAAGCCTTGGAAGAAGTACATTAAAATTTTACAAAATATTGATATACCATTTTGTGGGAGGATGGAAAAATTGTCTAAAACTTTTGAAAAAGTTCATAAATGTTTGGGAAACTTCATAAAAGGTTGTAAGGTTGTGAACGTTTATCAAAAATCAACAAGTATATAAATTTGATAAATTTTGTGCAAGATTTGCTTAACTTCAAAAAGAATTGACAAACTTTAGGAAGGTTTGTGAAAGGTTTACAAAAAGTACATAAAGACTTATGAAACTTTAGGAAGATTTTCTACTTTATTCAAAGTTGGTAAAATATTTTGAAACTTATTAAAGTTTGTGCAAGTGTTTCTAGAAGGTTTATCAAAGGCACATAAGAATTTGCACAACATTGGCAAAATGTTATGAAAATTCTAAAGACTGTAAAGTTTTTAAAGGATATTTACATAAAAATTTGCAAGACATTAGGAAAGTTGCCTAAAAATTTTGCAAAAACTTACTAATGAAAAAAAATTCTAAGAATTTTACAAAAATGAACAAATGTATGAAAAGTATGTAAAATTTGAAAAAAAAACACACAAAGTCAAAAAATTGAACAATATTGCAAAAGTTCCTAACAATTTGTTAAAATATGTGAAACATTTATAAAACGTATATTAAATTGTCAAAATAATTGACAAAAATTTGTGAGAATACAACAACTACGCCTTCATCCCAAAACAATTGGGGTCCGCGATATGAACCAACAAAGAAAATCATTCTGGGTCTTCCACATGAATCCTTCTCCTCGATTCATTTCTATCCAATGCCATGTCCTCGGTGAGGTTCAAAGCATTCATATCCTTTCATATCACCTCCATCCATGTCTTCCTAGGCCTACCCCGACCTCTTTTAACTAATATATTTTCTCATTTCTCCATCCTTCTAACTGGAGCATCATTAGGCCTTCGTCGAATATGTCCAAACCACCGTAAACGATTCTCTCTCATCTTATTTTCAATGGGTGCAACGCCTACCTTCTTACGTATCTCCTTGTTCTGAATCTTATCTTTTATTGTATTTCCACACATCCATCTCAGCATACGCATCTCAGCTACACTCATTTTTTGAATATGATGTCTCTTGGCAGCCCAACATTCCGTACCATATAGTAAAGTGGGCCTAATAGTCGTCCTATAAAACTTTCCCTTCAACCGCAATGGCATTCTACGATCGCACAACACTCCAGTTGCACTCTTCCATTTCATCCACCCAACCTTTATCCTATGATTTACATCTCCATCAATTTCTCCATACTTTTGAAGGATAGATCCCAAATATTTGAAAGAATCATCCACCGGTATTTCTTGCTCACCAAGCTTCATTTGTGAGAATATTCACAAAAAAATTGTAGACCTTAATCAAGGTTTATGAAAGTTTGTACGAAAGTACAAAAATTTAGAATCATGAAACTAAAGTTTCATGAAATAATAAAAGTCGACAAAATCTCATCAAAAATTATAAAATTTGTTCCCCGAAAATTTTGTAACATTAGTAATGAAATCTTTGAAAAATTCATGATTACCATGCACCGCACTAGGAAAACCATTACAAGACGAAGTGAACAGATCTTAATCAGTGCATTTTACTTCACATCAATTAACTGATTAGGCACTCTTGTGCTCAGATTTCCTAATCACTTTCTATTTTTGTCTCTTCACCATAAAAATTGCAGTTTATTAACATCATGTAGGAAAAAGGTTATAACATCGTTGTGAATTATGTAAAATATTTCAGTATCAATAATTAGTGGAACCACAAAACTATCAAAATAGAACTTCTGAAAGTTTCAAAAATTTGCCCATGTCTTCTCAATTTCTCTTATTGAGGGCAATACACACTAAAAAGAACAACCTCTTCAATCAATATCATTAGCTACATAAAGACCACTATACAACTAGCAACTAATAAATAAATAATTGCACTACATTTAAACTCTGATTTTTCCATGTAGAAACCAATGATGGTGCACTGAAAAATCTTCTTGCTAGCACTAACATCAAAAGAGATAGCACCAAAATTTGTATCATACCATTTCAATCTCCTCCGTACACGCCCAAACAAACACCAGATTTTGTGACACTTAATCTCAGTTTGGGTGTTTTTCCCCTGTATTTCCGTCACACCCTAAGAGTGCAATAGAAAAAGGGATTGCATGATGGGGCGTCTTGAGACACCCCTTAATAAAGTTTTCAATATCACAATAATAGATATCATTTACATAATTATAACATTCATCCCATCACTAAAACGGTTACCAAAACTATTATACTTTTTGTTGCTAAGATGTTAAAATGGTTCTTTCTGACTTCTTTATCTTCCACCTTAACAATGTAAATTTGCGAAAATTCTTCATAATATTCCCAAAAGCTCATAAAAATGTGCAGTTTATAGATTTTGTCAAAAGTTGATAAAAGTTAAAAATCTTGTCTAGAATTGCAAACTTTGATAAAGTTAATGAAAGGTTACAAAGTTTTCCAAAAGTTTAAAAATAGTTTAAAATTTTTTACAAAAGCTCACAAAAAAATTAGTGAAAATTGTCAAATTTGTCGAAAAATGTAAAATTGAATAAGTTTACTAAAAATGCAATATTTATGAAATTAATAAAAATTCGAAATTTGCTAAAGGTTCTAAAGTTTGCGAAAAATCAACATAATTTAAAAATGTTCAGAAAGTCCCCCAAAAACTTGTAAAAATTGTGAAAAGTTGAAAGTTCAGAATTGGCAAAAAAAAATCTAACATAAACTCTAAAAATGTTCCTAAAAGTTGATAATAAAGTTTTGAACGTCAAAGTTTGTTAAAAGTTGTAATTACAATTTTGTCATCAGTTCTAAACGTTGTGAAAATTTACCAAAAGTTGCAAAACTTTTACAATTTGCAATAGTTCATCAAAAACATTTAAAAAGTGCAAGAAAATTTTGTGAAATTTGTCAAAAATTGTAAATCTATAAAAGATGGTAAGGTTTTGAAAGGTAAAATTCACAAAATTTTGAAATAGCCTATAAACATTCCAAAAGTCTAGTTAAGAGTCTCTAAAATTCATAAAATTTCTCAAAAGTTGTAAAATTTGGTTGTAAAGTTTGAAAATTTATCATATAGTTTACAAAACTTTATAAATGCTCACAAAAATTGTGAAATTTGTAAAATTCAATCAAACGTATAAAAATACAACATAAATTTGACAAAACTTGTAAAATTTGTAAAGATTGTAAAAGTATGGAATAATTTGAAAATGTTCACAAAAGTTTTTGGAACTTTTAAGATGCGTTAAAATTTGTGAAACACTGTAAAATTCAAAAATCGATAAGATTTTTTAAATTTGTAAAACTAGTCAAAACTGTAAATTTTGTAAAATTTGTAAGTTTGCAAAAGTTTAAAATAATATATCGAAAATGTTCACAAAGGCTCACTAAAAGTTTACGAAATTTGAAATAGTTTCAAATCTTCACAAAAGTTTATGAAAAAATTGTGAAATTCAAATAATCTGCCTGAAGTTTTCAAAAGTAGATAAATGTTGTAAAAAATGTCAAATGCTGCAAAAGTTTCCAATTGATAAAAAATTGAAATTTTTTTAATAAAGATTTGGAAAGTTTGGGGAAGTTTGTGAAACTTTATGAAGGCATGTGAATGTTTGTCAAAGGCAAACTTTCTGAAACTTTATGAAGGTATGTGAATGTTTGTCAAAGGCTTATAAAAAAATAATAAAATTTTCAAAGCATTAAAAAAATTTGTAAAAGTTATGCACAAATTTTGTAAAATTTTGTGAAAGAGTATGCAAAAGTTTTATGAAAGTTTACAAAAGAAAAACTGTAAAAATTATGCACAATTTTTAAAATTTTCATTGATATTTAGAAATAGTTTGCAAAATTATGTAAAACTTCAAATAAATTGCAAAGCATTGACCAAATTTTCTAAAACTTAATAAATACTTGAAAAAGCTTGTGAAAGCCTTGGAAGAAGTACATTAAAATTTTACAAAATATTGATATACCATTTTGTGGGAGGATGGAAAAATTGTCTAAAACTTTTGAAAAAGTTCATAAATGTTTGGGAAACTTCATAAAAGGTTGTAAGGTTGTGAACGTTTATCAAAAATCAACAAGTATATAAATTTGATAAATTTTGTGCAAGATTTGCTTAACTTCAAAAAGAATTGACAAACTTTAGGAAGGTTTGTGAAAGGTTTACAAAAAGTACATAAAGACTTATGAAACTTTAGGAAGATTTTCTACTTTATTCAAAGTTGGTAAAATATTTTGAAACTTATTAAAGTTTGTGCAAGTGTTTCTAGAAGGTTTATCAAAGGCACATAAGAATTTGCACAACATTGGCAAAATGTTATGAAAATTCTAAAGACTGTAAAGTTTTTAAAGGATATTTACATAAAAATTTGCAAGACATTAGGAAAGTTGCCTAAAAATTTTGCAAAAACTTACTAATGAAAAAAAATTCTAAGAATTTTACAAAAATGAACAAATGTATGAAAAGTATGTAAAATTTGAAAAAAAAACACACAAAGTCAAAAAATTGAACAATATTGCAAAAGTTCCTAACAATTTGTTAAAATATGTGAAACATTTATAAAACGTATATTAAATTTTCAAAATAATTGACAAAAATTTGTGAGAATACAACAACTACGCCTTCATCCCAAAACAATTGGGGTCCGCGATATGAACCAACAAAGAAAATCATTCTGGGTCTTCCACATGAATCCTTCTCCTCGATTCATTTCTATCCAATGCCATGTCCTCGGTGAGGTTCAAAGCATTCATATCCTTTCATATCACCTCCATCCATGTCTTCCTAGGCCTACCCCGACCTCTTTTAACTAATATATTTTCTCATTTCTCCATCCTTCTAACTGGAGCATCATTAGGCCTTCGTCGAATATGTCCAAACCACCGTAAACGATTCTCTCTCATCTTATTTTCAATGGGTGCAACGCCTACCTTCTTACGTATCTCCTTGTTCTGAATCTTATCTTTTATTGTATTTCCACACATCCATCTCAGCATACGCATCTCAGCTACACTCATTTTTTGAATATGATGTCTCTTGGCAGCCCAACATTCCGTACCATATAGTAAAGTGGGCCTAATAGTCGTCCTATAAAACTTTCCCTTCAACCGCAATGGCATTCTACGATCGCACAACACTCCAGTTGCACTCTTCCATTTCATCCACCCAACCTTTATCCTATGATTTACATCTCCATCAATTTCTCCATACTTTTGAAGGATAGATCCCAAATATTTGAAAGAATCATCCACCGGTATTTCTTGCTCACCAAGCTTCATTTGTGAGAATATTCACAAAAAAATTGTAGACCTTAATCAAGGTTTATGAAAGTTTGTACGAAAGTACAAAAATTTAGAATCATGAAACTAAAGTTTCATGAAATAATAAAAGTCGACAAAATCTCATCAAAAATTATAAAATTTGTTCCCCGAAAATTTTGTAACATTAGTAATGAAATCTTTGAAAAATTCATGATTACCATGCACCGCACTAGGAAAACCATTACAAGACGAAGTGAACAGATCTTAATCAGTGCATTTTACTTCACATCAATTAACTGATTAGGCACTCTTGTGCTCAGATTTCCTAATCACTTTCTATTTTTGTCTCTTCACCATAAAAATTGCAGTTTATTAACATCATGTAGGAAAAAGGTTATAACATCGTTGTGAATTATGTAAAATATTTCAGTATCAATAATTAGTGGAACCACAAAACTATCAAAATAGAACTTCTGAAAGTTTCAAAAATTTGCCCATGTCTTCTCAATTTCTCTTATTGAGGGCAATACACACTAAAAAGAACAACCTCTTCAATCAATATCATTAGCTACATAAAGACCACTATACAACTAGCAACTAATAAATAAATAATTGCACTACATTTAAACTCTGATTTTTCCATGTAGAAACCAATGATGGTGCACTGAAAAATCTTCTTGCTAGCACTAACATCAAAAGAGATAGCACCAAAATTTGTATCATACCATTTCAATCTCCTCCGTACACGCCCAAACAAACACCAGATTTTGTGACACTTAATCTCAGTTTGGGTGTTTTTCCCCTGTATTTCCGTCACACCCTAAGAGTGCAATAGAAAAAGGGATTGCATGATGGGGCGTCTTGAGACACCCCTTAATAAAGTTTTCAATATCACAATAATAGATATCATTTACATA
This sequence comes from Nuphar pumila, assembly GCF_984573655.1. Taxonomy (NCBI): domain Eukaryota; kingdom Viridiplantae; phylum Streptophyta; class Magnoliopsida; order Nymphaeales; family Nymphaeaceae; genus Nuphar; species Nuphar pumila. The sequence goes on from NC_143253.1 coordinate 138,697,045, forward strand.
ATTATAACATTCATCCCATCACTAAAACGGTTACCAAAACTATTATACTTTTTGTTGCTAAGATGTTAAAATGGTTCTTTCTGACTTCTTTATCTTCCACCTTAACAATGTAAATTTGCGAAAATTCTTCATAATATTCCCAAAAGCTCATAAAAATGTGCAGTTTATAGATTTTGTCAAAAGTTGATAAAAGTTAAAAATCTTGTCTAGAATTGCAAACTTTGATAAAGTTAATGAAAGGTTACAAAGTTTTCCAAAAGTTTAAAAATAGTTTAAAATTTTTTACAAAAGCTCACAAAAAAATTAGTGAAAATTGTCAAATTTGTCGAAAAATGTAAAATTGAATAAGTTTACTAAAAATGCAATATTTATGAAATTAATAAAAATTCGAAATTTGCTAAAGGTTCTAAAGTTTGCGAAAAATCAACATAATTTAAAAATGTTCAGAAAGTCCCCCAAAAACTTGTAAAAATTGTGAAAAGTTGAAAGTTCAGAATTGGAAAAAAAAAATCTAACATAAACTCTAAAAATGTTCCTAAAAGTTGATAATAAAGTTTTGAACGTCAAAGTTTGTTAAAAGTTGTAATTACAATTTTGTCATCAGTTCTAAACGTTGTGAAAATTTACCAAAAGTTGCAAAACTTTTACAATTTGCAATAGTTCATCAAAAACATTTAAAAAGTGCAAGAAAATTTTGTGAAATTTGTCAAAAATTGTAAATCTATAAAAGATGGTAAGGTTTTGAAAGGTAAAATTCACAAAATTTTGAAATAGCCTATAAACATTCCAAAAGTCTAGTTAAGAGTCTCTAAAATTCATAAAATTTCTCAAAAGTTGTAAAATTTGGTTGTAAAGTTTGAAAATTTATCATATAGTTTACAAAACTTTATAAATGCTCACAAAAATTGTGAAATTTGTAAAATTCAATCAAACGTATAAAAATACAACATAAATTTGACAAAACTTGTAAAATTTGTAAAGATTGTAAAAGTATGGAATAATTTGAAAATGTTCACAAAAGTTTTTGGAACTTTTAAGATGCGTTAAAATTTGTGAAACACTGTAAAATTCAAAAATCGATAAGATTTTTTAAATTTGTAAAACTAGTCAAAACTGTAAATTTTGTAAAATTTGTAAGTTTGCAAAAGTTTAAAATAATATATCGAAAATGTTCACAAAGGCTCACTAAAAGTTTACGAAATTTGAAATAGTTTCAAATCTTCACAAAAGTTTATGAAAAAATTGTGAAATTCAAATAATCTGCCTTAAGTTTTCAAAAGTAGATAAATGTTGTAAAAAATGTCAAATGCTGCAAAAGTTTCCAATTGATAAAAAATTGAAATTTTTTTAATAAAGATTTGGAAAGTTTGGGGAAGTTTGTGAAACTTTATGAAGGCATGTGAATGTTTGTCAAGGCAAACTTTCTGAAACTTTATGAAGGTATGTGAATGTTTGTCAAAGGCTTATAAAAAAATAATAAAATTTTCAAAGCATTAAAAAAAATTGCAAAAGTTATGCACAAATTTTGTAAAATTTTCTGAAAGAGTATGCAAAAGTTTTATGAAAGTTTACAAAAGAAAAACTGTAAAAATTATGCACAATTTTTAAAATTTTCATTGATATTTAGAAATAGTTTGCAAAATTATGTAAAACTTCAAATAAATTGCAAAGCATTGACCAAATTTTCTAAAACTTAATAAATACTTGAAAAAGCTTGTGAAAGCCTTGGAAGAAGTACATTAAAACTTTGCAAAATATTGATATACCATTTTGTGGGAGGATGGAAAAATTGTCTAAAACTTTTGAAAAAGTTCATAAATGTTTGGGAAACTTCATAAAAGGTTGTAAGGTTGTGAACGTTTATCAAAAATCAACAAGTATATAAATTTGATAAATTTTGTGCAAGATTTGCTTAACTTCAAAAAGAATTGACAAACTTTAGGAAGGTTTGTGAAAGGTTTACAAAAAGTACATAAAGACTTATGAAACTTTAGGAAGATTTTCTACTTTATTCAAAGTTGGTAAAATATTTTGAAACTTATTAAAGTTTGTGCAAGTGTTTCTAGAAGGTTTATCAAAGGCAAATAAGAATTTGCACAACATTGGCAAAATGTTATGAAAATTCTAAAGACTGTAAAGTTTTTAAAGGATATTTACATAAAAATTTGCAAGACATTAGGAAAGTTCCCTAAAAATTTTGCAAAAACTTACTAATGAAAAAAAATTCTAAGAATTTTACAAAAATGAACAAATGTATGAAAAGTATGTAAAATTTGAAAAAAAAACACACAAAGTCAAAAAATTGAATAATATTGCAAAAGTTCCTAACAATTTGTTAAAATATGTGAAACATTTATAAAACGTATATTAAATTTTCAAAATAATTGACAAAAATTTGTGAGAATACAACAACTACGCCTTCATCCCAAAACAATTGGGGTCCGCAATATGAACCAACAAAGAAAATCATTCTGGGTCTTCCACATGAATCCTTCTCCTCGATTCATTTCTATCCAATGCCATGTCCTCGGTGAGGTTCAAAGCATTCATATCCTTTCATATCACCTCCATCCATGTCTTCCTAGGCCTACCCCGACCTCTTTTAACTAATATATTTTCCCATTTCTCCATCCTTCTAACTGGAGCATCATTAGGCCTTCGTCGAATATGTCCAAACCACCGTAAACGATTCTCTCTCATCTTATTTTCAATGGGTGCAACGCCTACCTTCTTACGTATCTCCTTGTTCTGAATCTTATCTTTTATTGTATTTCCACACATCCATCTCAGCATACGCATCTCAGCTACACTCATTTTTTGAATATGATGTCTCTTGGCAGCCCAACATTCCGTATTATATAGTAAAGTGGGCCTAATAGTCGTCCTATAAAACTTTCCCTTCAACCGCAATGGCATTCTACGATCGCACAACACTCCAGTTGCACTCTTCCATTTCATCCACCCAACCTTTATCCTATGATTTACATCTCCATCAATTTCTCCATACTTTTGAAGGATAGATCCCAAATATTTGAAAGAATCATCCACCGGTATTTCTTGCTCACCAAGCTTCATTTGTGAGAATATTCACAAAAAAATTGTAGACCTTAATCAAGGTTTATGAAAGTTTGTACGAAAGTACAAAAATTTAGAATCATGAAACTAAAGTTTCATGAAATAATAAAAGTCGACAAAATCTCATCAAAAATTATAAAATTTGTTCCCCGAAAATTTTGTAACATTAGTAATGAAATCTTTGAAAAATTCATGATTACCATGCACCGCACTAGGAAAACCATTACAAGACGAAGTTAACAGATCTTAATCAGTGCATTTTACTTCACATCAATTTACTGATTAGGCACTCTTGTGCTCAGATTTCCTAATCACTTTCTATTTTTGTCTCTTCACCATAAAAATTGCAGTTTATTAACATCATGTAGGAAAAAGGTTATAACATCGTTGTGAATTATGTAAAATATTTCAGTATCAATAATTAGTGGAACCACAAAACTATCAAAATAGAACTTCTGAAAGTTTCAAAAATTTGCCCATGTCTTCTCAATTTCTCTTGTTGAGGGCAATACACACTAAAAAGAACAACCTCTTCAATCAATATCATTAGCTACATAAAGACCACTATACAACTAGCAACTAATAAATAAATAATTGCACTACATTTAAACTCTGATTTTTCCATGTAGAAACCAATGATGGTGCACTGAAAAATCTTCTTGCTAGCACTAACATCAAAAGAGATAGCACCAAAATTTGTATCATACCATTTCAATCTCCTCCGTACACGCCCAAACAAACACCAGATTTTGTGACACTTAATCTCAGTTTGGGTGTTTTTCCCCTGTATTTCCGTCACACCCTAAGAGTGCAATAGAAAAAGGGATTGCATGATGGGGCGTCTTGAGACACCCCTTAATAAAGTTTTCAATATCACAATAATAGATATCATTTACATAATTATAACATTCATCCCATCACTAAAACGGTTACCAAAACTATTATACTTTTTGTTGCTAAGATGTTAAAATGGTTCTTTCTGACTTCTTTATCTTCCACCTTAACAATGTAAATTTGCGAAAATTCTTCATAATATTCCCAAAAGCTCATAAAAATGTGCAGTTTATAGATTTTGTCAAAAGTTGATAAAAGTTAAAAATCTTGTCTAGAATTGCAAACTTTGATAAAGTTAATGAAAGGTTACAAAGTTTTCCAAAAGTTTAAAAATAGTTTAAAATTTTTTACAAAAGCTCACAAAAAATTAGTGAAAATTGTCAAATTTGTCGAAAAATGTAAAATTGAATAAGTTTACTAAAAATGCAATATTTATGAAATTAATAAAAATTCGAATTTTGCTAAAGGTTCTAAACAACAAAACAACAACAACAACTATGCCTTCATCCCAAAACAATTGGGGTCAGCGATATGAACTAAAAAAGAAATTCATTTTGGGTCTTCCACATGAATCCTTTTCCTCCAATCATTTCTATCCAACGCCATGTCCTCGGTGAGGTTCAAAGCATTCATATCCTTTCCTATCATCTCCATCCAAGTCTTCCTAGGCCTACCCCGACCTCTTTTAACTAATATATTTTCCCATTTCTCCAACCTTCTAACTGGAGCATCATTAGGCCTTCGCCGAATATGTCCAAACCACCGTAAACGATTCTCTCGCATCTAATTTTCAATGGGTGCAACACCTACCTTCTTACGTATCTCTTCGTTCTGAATCTTATCTTTTATTGTATTTCCACACATCCATCTAAGCATCCGCATCTCAGCTACACTCATTTTTTGAATATGATGTCTCTTGGCAGCCCAACATTCCGTACCATATAGTAAAGCGGGTCTAATAGTCGTCCTATAAAACTTTCACTTCAACCGCAATGGCATTCTACGATCGCACAGCACTCCAGTAGCACTTTTCCATTTCATCCACCCAACCTTTATCCTATGATTTACATCTCCATCAATTTCTCCATACTTTTGAATGATGGATCCCAAATATTGTTCAGAAAGGTTCTAAAGTTTGCGAAAAATCAACATAATTTAAAAATGTTCAGAAAGTCCCCCAAAAACTTGTAAAAATTGTGAAAAGTTGAAAGTTCAGAATTGGCAAAAAAAAATCTAACATAAACTCTAAAAATGTTCCTGAAAGTTGATAATAAAATTTTGAACGTCAAAGTTTGTTAAAAGTTGTAATTACAATTTTGTCATCAGTTCTAAACGTTGTGAAAATTTACCAAAAGTTGCAAAACTTTTACAATTTGCAATAGTTCAAAAACATTTAAAAAGTGCAAGAAAATTTTGTGAAATTTGTCAAAAATTGTAAATCTATAAAAGATGGTAAGGTTTTGAAAGGTAAAATTCACAAAATTTTGAAATAGCCAATAAACATTCCAAAAGTCTAGTTAAGAGTCTCTAAAATTCATAAAATTTCTCAAAAGTTGTAAAATTTGGTTGTAAAGTTTGCAAATTTATCATATAGTTTACAAAACTTTATAAATGCTCACAAAAATTGTGAAATTTGTAAAATTCAATCAAGCGTATAAAAATACAACATAAATTTGACAAAACTTGTAAAATTTGTAAAGATTGTAAAAGTATGGAACAATTTGAAAATGTTCACAAAAATTTTTGGAACTTTTAAGATGCGTTAAAATTTGTAAAATTTGTGAAACACTGTAAAATTTCAAAAAACGATAAGATTTTTTAAATTTGTAAAACTAGTCAAAAACTGTAAATTTTGTAAAATTTGTAAGTTTGCAAAAGTTTAAAATAATATATCAAAAATGTTCACAAAGGCTCACTAAAAGTTTACGAAATTTGAAATAGTTTCAAATCTTCACAAAAGTTTATGAAAAAATTGTGAAATTCAAATAATCTGCCTGAAGTTTTCAAAAGTAGATAAATGTTGTAAAAAATGTCAAATGCTGCAAAAGTTTCCAATTGATAAAAAATTGAAATTTTTTTAATAAAGATTTGGAAAGTTTGGGGAAGTTTGTGAAACTTTATGAAGGCATGTGAATGTTTGTCAAAGGCAATCTTTCTGAAACTTTATGAAGGTATGTGAATGTTTGTCAAAGGCTTATAAAAAATAATAAAATTTTCAAAGCATTAAAAAAATTTGTAAAAGTTATGCACAAATTTTGTAAAATTTTGTGAAAGAGTATGCAAAAGTTTTATGAAAGTTTACAAAAGAAAAACTGTAAAAATTATGCACAATTTTTAAAATTTTCATTGATATTCAGAAATAGTTTGCAAAATTATGTAAAACTTCAAATAAATTGCAAAGCATTGACCAAATTTTCTAAAACTTAATAAATACTTGAAAAAGCTTGTGAAAGCCTTGGAAGAAGTACATTAAAATTTTACAAAATATTGATATACCATTTTGTGGGAGGATGGAAAAATTGTCTAAAACTTTTGAAAAAGTTCATAAATGTTTGGGAAACTTCATAAAAGGTTGTAAGGTTCTGCACGTTTATCAAAAATCAACAAGTATATAAATTTGATAAATTTTGTGCAAGATTTGCTTAACTTCAAAAAGAATTGACAAACTTTAGGAAGGTTTGTGAAAGGTTTACAAAAAGTACATAAAGACTTATGAAACTTTAGGAAGATTTTCTAGTTTATTCAAAGTTGGTAAAATATTTTGAAACTTATTAAAGTTTGTGCAAGTGTTTCTAGAAGGTTTATCAAAGGCACATAAGAATTTGCACAACATTGGCAAAATGTTATGAAAATTCTAAAGATTGTAAAGTTTTTAAAGGATATTTACATAAAAATTTGCAAGACATTAGGAAAGTTGCCTAAAAATTTTGCAAAAACTTACTAATGAAAAAAAATTCTAAGAATTTTACAAAAATGAACAAATGTATGAAAGTATGTAAAATTTGAAAAAAAAACACACAAAGTCAAAAAATTGAATAATATTGCAAAAGTTCCTAACAATTTGTTAAAATATGTGAAACATTTATAAAACGTATATTAAATTTTCAAAATAATTGACAAAAAATTGTGAGAATACAACAACTACGCCTTCATCCCAAAACAATTGGGGTCCGCGATATGAACCAACAAAGAAAATCATTCTGGGTCTTCCACATGAATCCTTCTCCTCGATTCATTTCTATCCAATGCCATGTCCTCGGTGAGGTTCAAAGCATTCATATCCTTTCCTATCACCTCCATCCATGTCTTCCTAGGCCTACCCCGACCTCTTTTAACTAATATATTTTCCCATTTCTCCATCCTTCTAACTGGAGCATCATTAGGCCTTCGTCGAATATGTCCAAACCACCGTAAACGATTCTCTCTCATCTTATTTTCAATGGGTGCAACGCCTACCTTCTTACGTATCTCCTTGTTCTGAATCTTATCTTTTATTGTATTTCCACACATCCATCTCAGCATACGCATCTCAGCTAAACTCATTTTTTGAATATGATGTCTCTTGGCAGCCCAACATTCCGTACCATATAGTAAAGTGGGCCTAATAGTCGTCCTATAAAACTTTCCCTTCAACCGCAATGGCATTCTACGATCGCACAACACTCCAGTTGCACTCTTCCATTTCATCCACCCAACCTTTATCCTATGATTTACATCTCCATCAATTTCTCCATACTTTTGAAGGATAGATCCCAAATATTTGAAAGAATCATCCACCGGTATTTCTTGCTCACCAAGCTTCATTTGTGAGAATATTCACAAAAAAATTGTAGACCTTAATCAAGGTTTATGAAAGTTTGTACGAAAGTACAAAAATTTAGAATCATGAAACTAAAGTTTCATGAAATAATAAAAGTCGACAAAATCTCATCAAAAATTATAAAATTTGTTCCCCGAAAATTTTGTAACATTAGTAATGAAATCTTTGAAAAATTCATGATTACCATGCACCGCACTAGGAAAACCATTACAAGACGAAGTTAACAGATCTTAATCAGTGCATTTTACTTCACATCAATTAACTGATTAGGCACTCTTGTGCTCAGATTTCCTAATCACTTTCTATTTTTGTCTCTTGACCATAAAAATTGCAGTTTATTAACATCATGTAGGAAAAAGGTTATAACATCGTTGTGAATTATGTAAAATATTTCAGTATCAATAATTAGTGGAACCACAAAACTATCAAAATAGAACTTCTGAAAGTTTCAAAAATTTGCCCATGTCTTCTCAATTTCTCTTGTTGAGGGCAATACACACTAAAAAGAACAACCTCTTCAATCAATATCATTAGCTACATAAAGACCACTATACAACTAGCAACTAATAAATAAATAATTGCACTACATTTAAACTCTGATTTTTCCATGTAGAAACCAATGATGGTGCACTGAAAAATCTTCTTGCTAGCACTAACATCAAAAGAGATAGCACCAAAATTTGTATCATACCATTTCAATCTCCTCCGTACACGCCCAAACAAACACCAGATTTTGTGACACTTAATCTCAGTTTGGGTGTTTTTCCCCTGTATTTCCGTCACACCCTAAGAGTGCAATAGAAAAAGGGATTGCATGATGGGGCGTCTTGAGACACCCCTTAATAAAGTTTTCAATATCACAATAATAGATATCATTTACATAATTATAACATTCATCCCATCACTAAAACGGTTACCAAAACTATTATACTTTTTGTTGCTAAGATGTTAAAATGGTTCTTTCTGACTTCTTTATCTTCCACCTTAACAATGTAAATTTGCGAAAATTCTTCATAATATTCCCAAAAGCTCATAAAAATGTGCAGTTTATAGATTTTGTCAAAAGTTGATAAAAGTTAAAAATCTTGTCTAGAATTGCAAACTTTGATAAAGTTAATCAAAGGTTACAAAGTTTTCCAAAAGTTTAAAAATAGTTTAAAATTTTTTACAAAAGCTCACAAAAAATTAGTGAAAATTGTCAAATTTGTCGAAAAATGTAAAATTGAATAAGTTTACTAAAAATGCAATATTTATGAAATTAATAAAAATTCGAATTTTGCTAAAGGTTCTAAAGTTTGCGAAAAATCAACATAATTTAAAAATGTTCAGAAAGTCCCCCAAAAACTTGTAAAAATTGTGAAAAGTTGAAAGTTCAGAATTGGCAAAAAAAAATCTAACATAAACTCTAAAAATGTTCCTAAAAGTTGATAATAAAATTTTGAACGTCAAAGTTTGTTAAAAGTTGTAATTACAATTTTGTCATCAGTTCTAAACGTTGTGAAAATTTACCAAAAGTTGCAAAACTTTTACAATTTGCAATAGTTCAAAAACATTTAAAAAGTGCAAGAAAATTTTGTGAAATTTGTCAAAAATTGTAAATCTATAAAAGATGGTAAGGTTTTGAAAGGTAAAATTCACAAAATTTTGAAATAGCCTATAAACATTCCAAAAGTCTAGTTAAGAGTCTCTAAAATTCATAAAATTTCTCAAAAGTTGTAAAATTTGGTTGTAAAGTTTGCAAATTTATCATATAGTTTACAAAACTTTATAAATGCTCACAAAAATTGTGAAATTTGTAAAATTCAATCAAACGTATAAAAATACAACATAAATTTGACAAAACTTGTAAAATTTGTAAAGATTGTAAAAGTATGGAATAATTTGAAAATGTTCACAAAAGTTTTTGGAACTTTTAAGATGCGTTAAAATTTGTGAAACACTGTAAAATTCAAAAATCGATAAGATTTTTTAAATTTGTAAAACTAGTCAAAACTGTAAATTTTGTAAAATTTGTAAGTGTGCAAAAGTTTAAAATAATATATCGAAAATGTTCACAAAGGCTCACTAAAAGTTTACGAAATTTGAAATAGTTTCAAATCTTCACAAAAGTTTATGAAAAAATTGTGAAATTCAAATAATCTGCCTTAAGTTTTCAAAAGTAGATAAATGTTGTAAAAAATGTCAAATGCTGCAAAAGTTTCCAATTGATAAAAAATTGAAATTTTTTTAATAAAGATTTGGAAAGTTTGGGGAAGTTTGTGAAACTTTATGAAGGCATGTGAATGTTTGTCAAAGGCAAACTTTCTGAAACTTTATGAAGGTATGTGAATGTTTGTCAAAGGCTTATAAAAAAATAATAAAATTTTCAAAGCATTAAAAAAAATTGCAAAAGTTATGCACAAATTTTGTAAAATTTTCTGAAAGAGTATGCAAAAGTTTTATGAAAGTTTACAAAAGAAAAACTGTAAAAATTATGCACAATTTTTAAAATTTTCATTGATATTTAGAAATAGTTTGCAAAATTATGTAAAACTTCAAATAAATTGCAAAGCATTGACCAAATTTTCTAAAACTTAATAAATACTTGAAAAAGCTTGTGAAAGCCTTGGAAGAAGTACATTAAAATTTTACAAAATATTGATATACCATTTTGTGGGAGGATGGAAAAATTGTCTAAAACTTTTGAAAAAGTTCATAAATGTTTGGGAAACTTCATAAAAGGTTGTAAGGTTGTGAACGTTTATCAAAAATCAACAAGTATATAAATTTGATAAATTTTGTGCAAGATTTGCTTAACTTCAAAAAGAATTGACAAACTTTAGGAAGGTTTGTGAAAGGTTTACAAAAAGTACATAAAGACTTATGAAACTTTAGGAAGATTTTCTACTTTATTCAAAGTTGGTAAAATATTTTGAAACTTATTAAAGTTTGTGCAAGTGTTTCTAGAAGGTTTATCAAAGGCACATAAGAATTTGCACAACATTGGCAAAATGTTATGAAAATTCTAAAGACTGTAAAGTTTTTAAAGGATATTTACATAAAAATTTGCAAGACATTAGGAAAGTTGCCTAAAAATTTTGCAAAAACTTACTAATGAAAAAAAATTCTAAGAATTTTACAAAAATGAACAAATGTATGAAAAGTATGTAAAATTTGAAAAAAAAACACACAAAGTCAAAAAATTGAATAATATTGCAAAAGTTCCTAACAATTTGTTAAAATATGTGAAACATTTATAAAACGTATATTAAATTTTCAAAATAATTGACAAAAATTTGTGAGAATACAACAACTACGCCTTCATCCCAAAACAATTGGGGTCCGCGATATGAACCAACAAAGAAAATCATTCTGGGTCTTCCACATGAATCCTTCTCCTCCATTCATTTCTATCTAATGCCATGTCCTCGGTGAGGTTCAAAGCATTCATATCCTTTCATATCACCTCCATCCATGTCTTCCTAGGCCTACCCCGACCTCTTTTAACTAATATATTTTCCCATTTCTCCATCCTTCTAACTGGAGCATCATTAGGCCTTCGTCGAATATGTCCAAACCACCGTAAACGATTCTCTCTCATCTTATTTTCAATGGGTGCAACACCTACCTTCTTACGTATCTCCTTGTTCTGAATCTTATCTTTTATTGTATTTCCACACATCCATCTCCGCATACGCATCTCAGCTACACTCATTTTTTGAATATGATGTCTCTTGGCAGCCCAACATTCCGTACCATATAGTAAAGTGGGCCTAATAGTCGTCCTATAAAACTTTCCCTTCAACCGCAATGGCATTCTACGATCGCACAACACTCCAGTTGCACTCTTCCATTTCATCCACCCAACCTTTATCCTATGATTTACATCTCCATCAATTTCTCCATACTTTTGAATGATAGATCCCAAATATTTGAAAGAATCATCCACCGGTATTTCTTGCTCACCAAGCTTCATTTGTGAGAATATTCACAAAAAAATTGTAGACCTTAATCAAGGTTTATGAAAGTTTGTACGAAAGTATAAAGCTGTTGTGATGATGGATTGAATCATATTAAGGTCTGATCCAGATCCAAACTATAAATTGTAACATTGACTGGATTGTATGGGGCGTGTTTATTAGGGCATATTTGTTATTATTTTGTATTATAGGACAGTTATGTCCATTGAAAATATTGTAACCTCTATATAAAGTGAAGGAAATAGGTCACGTCTATTCTTTGGAAAACGTGACAGGTTCAGCCAGCACCAATCTATGTGTCTTCTTCTTCTTCTTCTTCTCTGTTGATTGGTTCTGGTGCATCTCTAAAATCTAACAAAAAGTTCATAAAAAGCACAAAAAAATTGCAAACCATTTTCAAAATTATGTAAAGCTTCGTAAAATACTTACAAATCATAGAAGAAAAGTCGACAGATGTTTGTGAAAATTTTACGAAGTTTTAGAAACTGAAATTTGTAAAAGCATGTGAAATTTTGTTAACGATTTATAAAAAATACAAAAGAATTTGCAGAACAACAAAATTTTGTAAGAGTTCACAAAATTTTGCGAAAATATTGCAAAAAATTGTGTTATTGTGTTACTTTATAAAGGTTGCAAAACAATGACAAAATCTTCTGAAACTTAATAAAGGTTTGGAAAAGTTTGTGAAAGTTTTATAAGAAGTATTCAGAAAATTACACAAAGTATAGATATAAAAGTTTGTGAAATGTTGGCAAGTTTTTCTAGAACTATTGCAAAAGATCATTAAATGTTCGTAAAACTTGATGAAAATTTGTGAGAGTTTGTCAAAGATTTATAACAAGTACATAAAAGTTTGTGTAAAACACTAACAAAATTTAATGAAAGTTTGTGAAAGGCATTTACACTAATACATAAAAATTTGCAAGACTTGAAAATTTATTCTTACAAATTTACGAAATAAAAAAATCTATAAAAAGGTTACAAAAATCTAGAAAAATTAACAAAAAATTGTCAAAATTTTACAGAAACATCACCAAATTTAATAGATTTGTCAAATTTTTTGAAAGTTTTAGAAAGTGCATAAAATTTTCAAACAATTGACAAAACTTCTGAAAAATTCTCAAATATCCGTAAGCATGTAGATCTTAACAAAGATTTTTCAATTTTTGAATAAGTTTGTCAAATGCTTGCAAAAATTTGTGCCAATTTCTAGAAATTTTAATAAAATTCGTAAATAGTTCGCAAAAACTTGTGAGCTTCTTGAAGGTTGCAAAACATTGACAAAATTTTCGAAAACTTTTGCAATTTATAGAAATACGCAAACATGAGTGAAATTTAATAGGTTTGTCAAATTTTGTGAAAGGTTTAGAAAGTGCATAAATTTTTCAAAAAATTGTCAAAATTTCAAAAAAAAAAATTAGCAAATATTCATAAAATTTTGTAGATTTTAATAAAGTTTTTTTCAATTTTTTAATAAGCTTCTGAAAACTTGCAAAAAATTGTGCCAATTTCTAGAAATTTTAATGAAATTCGTAAATAATTCGCAAAAAATTGTGAAACTTCATGAAGGTTGCAAAACATTGACAAAATTTTCTAAAATTGTTGTGATAGTTCACTAAATACTTGTAAAAAATTTGAAGTTATAAAAGGTGTGAAATTTGTGAAATTCATGAAATTTTTGAAGCTTCTGAAGCGTTCACAAGTTGGCAAAAATCTAAAATATTTTAAATAAAATGTTAAAAAGTTGGCTAAAGTTTAAAAGATCACAGTGTTCACAAAAGTTTATGAAATTTGTATAAAGATGTCAAAAATTGATAAATATTTGTCACCTGCAAACTTTGATTACAAAGCTTGTAAAAATTCGAAACAATGTAAAAATCTTTACAAGAACTCATATTAAAATTGTGATATTTGTACAATTTGTCAAAATTTGCAAAACATGTGTAAAGATTTTGTGGGCTAAAGATTGTAAAATTTGCAAAAGCTTGAAATAATTTAAAAAAAATGTTAAATAATGCTCACAAAACTCATTAAAATTTGTGAAACTTATACAATTTGTCAACATTTGTAAAATATGAGAAAATTTGGTGCGCTAAAAATTGTAAAATTTGCAAAAGTTTGAAAGAGTTTAAAAATTGTTCACAAAACCTCAACAAAAATTTAAAATTTTTCAAAGATATTTCAAAAATTTTGAAGCTCCCTAAATGTTGAAAGTTAGCCAAGCTTATGAAGATTTTGTGAAATTCAAATAATTTCTCTAAAGTTGTCAAAAATTGATGAATATTTGTAAATGTTTAAAAAACTCATGATGAAATGTCTCTTATCTTTTCAATCAAAAGAATAAGTAGATCTGCTACAGAAACTCGTTTCAAAATACTTGAATTTATTAAAGAAACACATTTCAAAATACTCAAAAAAATCCTATTGTTTCTTCTATAAACTCGCTTGTCATTGTACAAATTAGTATAACAGGTTCCCATCAAAAAATCTCTATACAATTGGAAATATTATATTGCAAAAAAAAATCCATGCTATTGACATTCACTTGTCAAATAATCACAATTTCAATAAAGATTAACTAGTTACACATCATTGAATTATTTAATTATTATCATTTATAGACCTTGCTCTGGCCAATAAGATCTCTCCTGCTGTGTGCAGGGATAGGTTGAATCTGATTCTCAGTGAGTACTTTCCAGTCTGGAAATGTATTGAACTGAGGAGCCTTTTCGGCTAATTCTAGTTGGATTTTCTATTTGCCAAGAAAGGAATCTCAGCCTTCTCTTCTACCCCATCCCTTCTGTTCATCACTTGTTTATTATTGAATAGAGAACAGGAAGTAGATCAAGCCACGGGCAAAGTCTGTCCACTTTCCCTTGCACCGCCGCATAAAACCCCGAGAAAGATATCATTTACAGATAATGGAATACAAAATTGCTTTCTTCACTATTTTCTCCCTAAAAATAGAGAGAGAGAGAGAGAGAAGTTGTAAGCCACAAATTCTTTAAGTTCTGTACAAAGAAACAACTTAACTTAAAGAAACAACTTTTTTGAACCAGCTTAGTCTTCCGGAAAAAAAATGATCAAGTATTAAAATCCGTAAAGTTTTTGTTAAAGTTTGTGACTTGTAAAATTTGCAAAAGTTTTAAAATGTTTGAAAATTTATTCAGAAGTTGAAAATTTGTAAATAATTGTGACATTTGTCAAAAACCATAAAATTATGATAGAAGAAATTTTTTTAATGTATATGACAATTCACAATTGAAAAGAAAAACTCATCAAAACTTTGAAATAGTTTAAAAATTGTTTCCAAATGCTTAAAAAATATATGTGAAATTTACAAAATTTATAAAATTACTCTAAAATTTTGAAACACCGTAAAATTTGAAAATTTTCTAAATAATCATAAAATTTGCCAAAAGCTCTAAAATAAGTGGAGTTTGTAAAGGTTTTAAATACTGTCAAAAGCCAAAAAAATTTAAAACTTATATTGAATTGAAAGTTGTAAAATTTGTGAAATTCATAGAATTTGCAAATTTGCTTAAAGGATTTAAAATTTATAAACTTTGTGAAAGGTAGGTAGTTTGCAAAAGTTAGAAACAATTTATGCATGTTCACAACAACTTGCAAAACTATGTGAAGAGTTTTTGAAAATTTCCTAAAAGGTTTTCAAAATTTCTAAATGTTATCAAAAGTTGTAAAACTTATAAAATTCATCAAATTCGCAAAATTCATCAAAAGTTTTAAAAAATCTGTAAATGTTTGTGAAAGGTAAAATTTTCAAAGGTTTCAAAAAAACTAGAAATGTTTAGAAAGCTCACAAAGAACCTATTAAATTTGTAAATTTCTTAAAACGTGTAAAAATTGGTCAAAATTTGGAAACAAATTTATATTTGTGAAAGTTTGTAAAGTTTGAAAATTTTCAAAATAGTGCTCAAAAGTTTTTTCAAATAATTTATCAGAAACAGTGAAATAAAATATTTCATTGGAAAATATATTAAATTAGTATAATTTCTGAAAAAGTTGTGAAATTTTTAAAGTTCGTGATGTGTTTTAATGTTTGCACAAGCTCTAAAGAGCTCACAAAAAACTTGTAAAATTTGCAAAAAATGTCAAAAGTTAAACAATTTATGAAATTTATAAAATTTCAAACACTTTATCAAAAGTTGGTTGTAATATGTTGTAGAATTTGCAAAACTGTCAAATAATTAAGAAATGTTCATAAAACCTCAAAAAGTTTGTAACATTGCAAAATAGATCAAATTTTGCTAAATTTTTTGAAATATTGTAAAATTTTGAAAAATTGTAAATAATTGTAAAATTTGGGGAACTTGTTGAACCAATAAAATTTGTCAAAAGCTCTAAGTTCCAAAATTTTGAA
Source organism: Nuphar pumila (assembly GCF_984573655.1). Taxonomy (NCBI): domain Eukaryota; kingdom Viridiplantae; phylum Streptophyta; class Magnoliopsida; order Nymphaeales; family Nymphaeaceae; genus Nuphar; species Nuphar pumila. Next base: position 138,713,114 of record NC_143253.1, read on the forward strand.
CTTTAAACAATTTAAAGATATTACCAAAATTAGTGAACCAACCTTTTTTAAAAATTAGAAAATTTATGAAACTAAAGTAATTTTCAAAAAAAGTTATGAAATTTATAAAGTACATGAAAGGCTGTAATGTTTGCAAAAGCTCTAAAAAAGTCATAAAAAACTTGTGACATTAGTAAAATTTGTCAAAACTTGTAAATTTTATAAAATTTGCCAAAAGTTAAAAAATATATAAAATTTATGCAAATATACAAATTTCATCCTTTTAGTATTGGCTTATTCAAAAAAACCTTGTTCTTTGGAAGAGCCGTGAAAAAAATTCAACAAAAGACAAACAAATCCACTAAGGGGGCTTCTTTGGATTTCCCTAATTTGGGGTTCTTCGAAGGAAAAAGACACTAATTTGATCTTTTAAGACAAAAATGTAAGACTGGTGCCAACAGTTCATCACGGAAATAAGGACTCACTGAGCCCGGGATCACTAAGGAGTCTTTAAAAAATTTATGAAAAGAAATATCAGAAGCTGCAAAACTTCTGAACTTCATAGAAGCTGCAAAACTTCTGAAGTTCATAGAATCTGCAAATTCTTTTCAAAGTTTTAAAATTGTAGAATTTGTGAAATGATGTAAAGTTCGTAAAATTTTCAAAACTTGTTATTCAAAATTTGTAAAGTTTGTAAAGAGTTGTAATGCAAAAAATTTAACATTTTAGGGTTGTAATTTTTTTCAAAAGTTGTCAAATTTGTAATTTGTTCCTAAAGTTTGAAAAAAGTTTAAAATGTTTACAAAAAGTTTGAATAGCTAAGAAATGTTTACAAAAACTCAAAAGAATTGTAAAATTTGTAAAAAAATGTAAAACATAAAAACTTTGTCACTAGTCATGAAATTTGTTAACTTAGTAACATTGATCAGAAGTTCTAAAAATTGTGAAATTTGAACGTTGTGACTTTTCCAAAGTTTGAAATAGTTTAGAAGAAACTAACAAAAATATGACACATTGCGTAAAATTAGTAAAAATCTGTCAAAAATTGAAATGTTTTTAAGATTTCAAAAGTTAGCAAACTTGTGAAATTCATACAATTTGCAAAATCAATCAAAAGTTTTAAAATTTTATAATGTTTGTCAAAAGCAGTATTTGCAAAAGTTTATAATGGTTTAAAAATGTTCAAAATAACTCAAGAAAGAATTTGTAAAAAAATGCATAAAACTTTTTCAAAATTTATAAAATTTGTGAAATATATAAAAACTTTTTCAAATTTTATAAAATTGAACAAATTTGCAAAATTATAACATCATTTTTAAAGTTTGTGAAATTTATAAAATAGTTTACAATATTTGCGAAAATTTTGTAAAGTCTGTCAAAGTCTGTGTCTGTGTTGTTCAAATACTTGTATATACACTAAGAAATAGCTGTATATATATATAGACACACACACACACATAAAATACACTCAGAAATATGTGTATGTATAACATTGTCACAAATATCGTTCTTGGGTTTTTATCGGCAAGGTTTTTCTCGGGTATTATTCGGAAAGTTTGTTTTTCTAGGAAAAATCTCAGGAAAATATCAGGGATTCAAAAAATTAGAAAATATATAAAAATAATAATAGAAATTTTGTAAAAGTATGAGTTTCTACAAATTTTCTTACAAAAACATTGATAAAAATTTTAAATAGTTATTAAAATGTTAAAAGAAACCAAAAAAAGTTCAAAATGTATTAAAAAAGGCTTTTTTTTAATTCACCGAAAATATCACAATAATAACACACAATAAAAACGTGATATTTTCAAAATGGCGATATTTTGAAAATATCGTCTTTTTCTTCTTTTTTGCTTTACCTGTTTTTACCATTTTTAACGTGATATTTTGAAAATATTGTTGATATCTGTGACAATCTATGTCACATGGGTGCGAGTGCGGGTGCGGGTACGGGCACGGGGATTCGGCACTTCCAAAAAACCCGGGTGCGGCATGGGCAAAAATGTAATATATATAAGGGGGTCGGGGGGTTCACTCGACACGGGTTTTTTCAAATTTCATTTTATATACAGCTGCACGCACCCATCTCGTCAGGAGAACAGTGAATACTAATAGCCAGCAAGGCTACCACCATCATTGTCATTTATTATGGAGAGAGAAAATCCTTTACGAAAAAGAAGGATCAGCAAGGCTACCACCATCATTATCATTTATTATGGATAGAGAAAATCCTTTACGAAAAAGAAGGATTAGGAGCAGCAGCTGTTGTCTATCATTTATTATGGAGAGAGAAAATCCTTTACGAAAAAAGAAGGATTAGGAGCAGCAGTTGCTGTCAGCTGCAGCAGCTGCTGTCAGCAGAATTTTTTAAAAAAAAAAAATCGCAGCCCATTTCATAGGGCAATTTAAAAAAAAAAATCAAAAAAAAAAATGGACCTAAATGATCCTGGGTGCGATCAACGCACCCTGGATCGGGTTGACCGCACCCGGTGTCGCACCCGCACCCGGTGTCGCACCCGCACCCGCGTCGAGTCGCGTCGATGCGGGTGCGGCACCCTGCTAGCCGAATCCCTGTGACATAGGTGACAGTGATGTATATATATGTACACACACAGGACTGAGAAGTATATAGGTATCACGTATGTATATATATATATATTGAGAAGTATCTCTCTCTCTCTCTCTCTCTCTCTCTCTCTCTCTCTCTCTATATATATATATATATATATATATAGGCCTTCGATTCTGCCGCCCAAGGGCCGGACGCCAGCTGCCCTGCCGGTTTTTTGAGATCCAACGATACGGATGGATAGATTAGATCCAAATCTATGGATTTGGAAAAAAATCGCTGAAAACGGACCTCTAGATCAAATTTTATAAAGATTGAAATTCAACACCTTTATCACCTTCGAAAATAGGGGGGGCGTATTTTGGGTTCCCAACATCGGATTTCGACGATTTTTTTTTAATTCACAGATTTGGGTCATTCGACCACATCTATGTGGTCGGCGCCCCAAAAAAACACCGGCCGCCGACCGAAATGGCCGGGCAGCCGACTGGACAGGCATTCCTAAGAATCCTATATATATATAAGCTAATCCACCTTCTTCATTGTAAAACCTAATATATTAGCTAGATATATTTCCACCAGAAAGAAATACCAGATTAGAGGGAAATGGATGCAACATTTTATCAGAAAGCCAATTGGAATTTAGTAGGAAACTATTTGGTGTTCAGTGCACTTTTTGAAACCTAGCAATTTAATGCATCCACGAAATCAATATAAGCTCTTTCAAAATGTGATTCTTGTCGGTACCCATATTCATGTAAGTTGTAACAAGTATAAACTCTATGATTCATGTTAACGCATCTAACAACCTGTAACCATTTTGAAGGTACTGTCGGTACTCATGTTCATGTAAGTAGTAACAAGTATAAACTCTACGATTCATGTTAACACATCTAACAACCTGTAACCATTTTGAAAGTACTGGCCTACTTTTACAGCAATAGCAGTTAGACAATAAGAATGGGCAAACTAATTACCTCAAACTAAGAGTAAATCTTAAACCACTTGACAAGCTTATATAGTATTTAACACAATTATGAAACCAATAACCAGTGAACACAAGAAACGTGAACTTAAACAATACCTACTAACCTGTTTAAGTAGTTCCATTGCTCATCCAATGGTTTGTTTATTGAAAGAATCTCCAAAGGACCAATTTCCAATAATCTCAAAGAATGTATGATGATATCATCTTTGCCCACATCATCAAGGTCATTGTGTTTCCCACCAGCATGCGTGCACTTTTGGGTGTCGCAGGCACAGTTTGCTTTACTCAATGAACTGTTAGGATGAACAATTCAAGAAAGATTCTTCCGGTTCATGCCTGAAAGAAAAAGGTCACTCAGTTTAGGGTGTGATTCATTCTTGAAATGCAATTACCTGTGAAATACTCTTGATCAACGAAAAGATGAATAAACAACCCCAATGACTTTCAAGACCTACAAATGCATTGCAAGTATTCAACAATACAACTACATAAACTGATTAGATATAGAATAATGTCATAGACTACATAAGTTGAGTAGATATTTATGGAGCTAGCTAGGATCCAAATATCACATTTAAATCTGGTCATCTCTTCATACCCAAAGAGGTTAGCGCAGTGGGAGCGGTTTGTGGCTGTTTGGCGGGCAGTAGCAATTAGATTCTCATGGGTGACAACTCCTTGTGCAAGCCAAGTATGGTGTATCTCTTGAGGTTGGGAAGGTTGTCCAAGAGATTTTACCGCTCAAGAGTCAAGACTGGGTTTCCTTTCGATAGCATTGGAAAAAAAATCTGGTAATCTTTTCTTGGTATCGCCTCGTGCTATTTTAACAAACTAGACTAGTTGAAGGATGAAACAAATACTTAGTTCCCAATTGGCAGGTGCAAGTATGAAACTAACTTAAAAGTCT
>NC_143254.1:2500-37500 GCF_984573655.1 Nuphar pumila
TGGCATGACAATCACATCATACTGAAGGTTTACACTACGCAACTCATCATTGCCACAAGAAACACTCCATCCTCAAATAGGACCTCAAAGCATGCATAATCAAAACATGAATTCTATGCACAAAAACACGGAGATAACATATTATGAATCAACTTAACTTCCACTTACGTAACTCATACGTAATTCAATAAATTCACAGGATTCAAGTTATATGTGCAAATAAGATAATTCAATTTATTACACCATCATATGCATTCACAATTCTTACCTCAAAGCACATCGCATTCGACCACTTCAGCGTGAAGCACACGCAAATATCTACAAGACATTTTAGTCCAATATCATGATACTCATCAATCATGTTATACAAGGATGATATAATCACACAACCAATCATATTGTGAAACCCTCTGCAACACAGTTATGTAGGCGTGATGTATCATCAAAAACTAATTGTTTATAGTCGTGAGGTGCCATTCATCTAAGTGATCTAAACTAAAAATTTTGTAGGCGTATAAGTCAACCACCTAAAAGTTAATCAATTGGTGGTTTTTGCAAACTCTACTGATTGATGGGTCAAAAAACCCTTCAAACAGACTATCCATGGAGTCCAGAAGTCTATCATAGTGTTGATCCTAGGCATAGGCTCTGAAATCACAATAAATGGTATAAGAGCTATTGGTTGTAGGTAAGATCATATATAACTTCAGTGATGATGAATATTAATTTTGATGTGAAGAAATTTTATCGCAAATGAAACTTTGCATTATGGCAAATAAGGGTTAAGCATTTTTTGATTCATTAGGGTGTGGGGAAGACATTGTTTAGTAGGCCGAGTAAACTTGTGGCATCAGCTGATGATAAGATAATATTTAGTAAAACATCAGTTATAATCTACGAGAATTTGGTGAATTTAGATTTTAGAGGATCAAACTTGATTCAGTCATATATTGTGAATTAAATAATATATAATGTGTTTGAAATAGAATCTACAAAAGAGTTATGGTTAAAACTAAATAGCATGTATATGATAAAGCCCTTAAGAAATAGATTATTGAAAGCATTAACTATATGATTTGAAGATGAAGGGAAGTAGTAGTGTGTTGGAGCATCTGAATGCCTTCAACAATATCGTGAGTCAGCTATTAAAATTTGATGTGGTGCTTGAAGAAGATGATACATCTTTAGTTTTCTATGAATCGTTGGCTTTAAGTTATGCAAAATTGAATACTTCTATTTTGTACGATATGTAATTGCATCATTACTCTCTAATGAGATGTTTGAGAATACTAGCCATAATAATTGGCAAGATGAGGACTTGGTGATGAAAGCATCAAATCATGATCGAAGACGGTTCAAGGAGCATGACCAAGACAAAAAATATAATGAGAAGGACAAGTTCATTATTAAGTGAGACTACTTCAAGAAACCAAGTCATAAGAAGTAGTGCAACAATCGTAAAGAAGATATGGAGAAAATAAAGGCCAAGGGTATTAATCAAGCAAGTGTTCCCTCAAGTATAATGATAGAGAAAGTATGGTTCTCGTCTTATATGAATTCTTTTCATAATTCATGGATTTTGGATTCTAATTGTTCTCATCATATGTGTCATAATATTGATGTGTTTGATTCCTATACTGCATGTGATGGGAGGATGGTTTATATGGTGAATGATGCCTATTGTGAAGTAGTGGGAATTGATACAATTAAGATAAAAATGTTTTATGGAGTGGTTCGAATTCTTGGTGATGTTAAACATGTGTCACAATTAAGAAATAATTTTATTTTTTGAGTATATTGGATTTCAATGGTTGTCTCATCAATGCAAAGAATGAAACCTTGATGGTTAAGGGGCATGCACGGGTGTTGATGAAATGAAAGATGTTTGAAAACCTATACTGGCTAATTAGTAATATTATAGTTAGGGCTAGATATGATATCTTCTTCTTTGGAAGGTAATGTGGAAAAGAAAGACTTGCTTGGGTTAGAGAATTTGTGATGTTGATACCATCAAGAGTTCTATGGTGATGGCAAAAAAAACAAAGGTTTATAGTGAGAAAACTTTGTTGCAAGTAGAGCAGAAAGTTGAAAAGAATGAAAGAGGCGATATTTTTTCATAAAGATCTTTTTAGGTTCAATCACAATATAACCTGCTAGATAAGGTGGTTAAATTTTATAGAATGTTTGCAATGTGCATGCGATGATAATGTAATAGCATACACTTTGTTAGTTGAACACGCAAGTTCATGCATGAAAAATATGGTTCCTGTAGATAAAAAAGATAAATCGATGAAGATTACATAGTTGAAAGTTGGCATGAACTTAGTCTTTATTATCATCTAGATTGCTTGGGTCCCAAGAAGATGAGGTATTTAAACAGGGTTAGTTGAACAATATTCAAGTCAATGCGAAGAATATTGATTGTGACTTGAATGTATCTCTATTGCACTGAAACTCACCTTGCTACATAAAAAAATCTCTTTTAAACTCTTTTTAGAATCTTATATGAGGTGAGAAATAAAAACCGTATGAGGTTCATTAGTGAATAAGGAGAAAAATAGTTATAAAGAGTGGGTGGGATCTCTTTTGAAAAGGGATATGAGAAAATAGCTCTTTTTTGGGTATTGGATTTTGGTGAAAAAAATGTTAGTTTCGCTCTATTGGGTGGTTATATGGTGTTTAAAGTTTCTCTTGTTTTTTGAGAAGAATGTAAGGGAGAAGGTATTGACTTCTTTTTGGTGATGAATAAGAAGTTTTGAGTTGCATGCATCAATCTTCTCGGTGGGTTGAATGATGTGCGGCTGTTACTATTTGTGGTTTTATTTATTTTCTCTTATATCGATGATTGATTAAATTAATAGACTTTTGACATTCTCCCTACATGTAGGCGATTTTGTAGAACCACATACAATCCTTGTATCTCGTGGATGTTTGTTTTTTTCCTAGTTTTTTTTTTTTTTTTGTATTTCTTAATCACATTAATATCATATCCGACCTAGTGTGATCATAAGCGATAGCTAAAAAACTTACAACAATAACAAACTGAAAAAAGCAAAAACAATGGTGGAAAACAAACAATTTTATTATAAAAAAAGAAAATTAAATAAATGCCATAAAGGTGATCTTTTTACAAGTTAATCTTATACATATTGTCTAGAGGTTGACTCTTTTTCGACGATGAACAAAGGGCCAAAACACATATCAGAAGAGCGCCACCCCTTGAGTTTCCTTCTCTAGCAACTAAGAAAGAGAGGTTGCCATGGAGGGAGGTTGTTGGAAAAGCATGTTGAAAATTATGTTTTAATTTAGTGGGTTAGGCAACTAAGCTTGAACCAGGTACACTTGGAGGCACGCGTATACACATGCTATATTTGAAGAGATAATTGGCCCACTTAAGATCTAGTTCTCGATGCCATGGGTATTTGTGTAACTATGCTCTCATAATATAATCGAGCTTTCGCCTTCTCAATAAAAGTTGATCCATGCCCTGCATCAGGTGAGGTTGATAGCCTTAACATGAACCATCTTGAAATAACCTCTTGACGAGGATGAGAATATCTAATCTCGAATTGGGTATGAATCCTGGGTTCAGATATAGATATGGATTTAGATGGATTCAAACAATAATTGAATCTGGATCTTAAAAATGAATCCAATTAGTAATCCGATCTCAATCTCAACAATGGATTGAAACATCACTCAAATATGGATCTCAAAAATGGATTTGAACAACATATGAATTTGGATCTCACAAGAGAGTATAAGAGAGCCAACTTCGTAAGGGGTGGGGGGAGGGGGGAAAAGAGAGGAGAACTTGAGAGAGGGATAAGAAAAATGAGAGAGGGTTGAGGTTTATATAAGCCCCAACCCCAAGACCACCATAAAGGCTTTTATGGCCTTTAAGAGGCTCAAAATGATTAGGAATAAATGGGCATGATTGGCCAAATAATCAACCATCAATGCCCAAACATATCTGAATTAAGGTCCTTGCAAAAATGTTGAGCTCAATTCAAACAGATCTAAATTAAAAGTCTAAAAAGATTTCAAGAAAATTCAATGCAAAGTCAATAATAATTTTAAGGCTTTGAGATTAAATCTGTCCCAAGTACGAAAAAGATAAAACAAAAACAAAACCTAAGTTAAAGATCAAAAAACTTCACAAACCCAATATGTAATGACCTTGTCTTTTAAGGGGCGAACCCTATGCATAGGACAAGAAAAGTCCCACAATTCTCAATATGAAACTAAACTTGTAGAACCCATAATCTTAATAAAATAAGAAAAAAACATAAAAAACTTAAGAATAGTTTTGAGCCAAATCCAACCAACCATTCTCTACCCTATGGGCTTTTCACAAGGCAAAAACACAATCAGGAAAAGGGCCAGCTTGAGGTAGACAGCGTCGTGCCGAAAGAGGGAAGGCAGGAGAACGTTGGGCTTTCATCCCCCTCTTTCGAGTTTTTTGAGTTCGGATGTCAAAGGGGTTTGACCCAAATTTGAGAACCCAAGTGGCGTCCGGCTCATATAACGACTTCAGTCTTCCCGCCATTAGGTCTTTGCCTAGGGATGGCAGTGGACTGAGGGAAAGCGGAGCCCTGCCCCGTTTGGACCGGGGATGAAGGGCATGAAACGGGGATGAAGGTTAAAATTCATCCCCGTGAAGGGATGGAGGCAGGGATGGACTTACACTTTCCCCCGCCCCATCCCCGTTAATAAAATTACTAAAATATTTAAACCTAACTAATAAAATTACAAGAAAACCATATTAATATATACTAACTTACTAACCCTAAATCGTGTGCAACAGCAACACGAGGTTCGTCAGCCCATAGCCCTCTCTCTCTGTCCACCATCGACGACCATCATCATCGGTGCCAGATTCGTCCACCAGCTTTGCAAGGGATGAGATGCAAGATTGGTTGTCTTTGGTTCGCAACATTGGCACTCAATGCCAGTGAACCCCGTCCCCCCCGGTCGTGGTCAGCAGAAAGCGCAGAGCCCTCTCTGCGTCTCAGTCGGAGGCCGCGAAACCGCCTAAAGCAAAACCCGAGCCGGCAGCTCGGGAGGAGCCAGAAAGACCCGGTTCGGTCGAGGTGAAGGAAGTCGAGACTGAATCGAAGAAGTGGCCGATGAAGGGGTCGAGGACGAACAAGAGCCGCACGAGTATGCTATCAACGAAGAACCCACCGAGCTCTTCGAACCACCAGAACTTGGACTCGGGCTACAACCCCAGTCGAAGCGTCGCGACAACGACGATGATGGCGACTTCAAAGGGAGTGATGAATCCTGGCGGAAGGGAGAAGACAGAGTTGCCGTCGAAGAAGCGGAGCACAACCACAACGAACTTCCTGCATAGGATGAAGAGGACTAGTGGCGGCCTGACGACGAAGACGACCATGATTCCTATGACGGAGAGCTTGATGGAGAAGTTGAGGAGTTCGGGTGGTGGTGAGATCCATGGCGGGGTGAGGCGTGGCTGGGCGTGGTGGGGCAGGGTGGGTACGGGGCAGGGATGGGGATAATTTGTTTGAGACGGGGTGGGGGTGGAGACCTTGTCCCCCGCACCCGCCCCCGCCCCCGCCCCCGCCCCGGTCCACGGCCATCCCTATCTTTGCCATAAGTCACCATTTTAAGATGGCGCGGCACAAAAATTGTGCAATTACATTGCACTCGATATGGACTCCAGCGATAACCGTCCTGGGGCGGGGGCGGGGGCGGGGGCGGGGGCGGGGAAAAGCGTAAGTCCATCCCCGTTTCATGCCCTTCGTCTCCGGTCCAAATAGAACGAGGCGGGGCCCCGTTTTCCCCCGGTCCACTGCCATCCCTCCCTCTCCCACGCCGCAAACCTAACATTCTCAGTACCTACCGGTCATGGGATCGTTGTCCGGAGAAGGTCGAGTGACCGCTTGGTGAGAAGCAGAGAGAGAGAGAGAGAGAGAGAGAGAGAGAGAGAGAGAGTACATTGTCCGCTTCCTATTATTCCATGGAAAACGGTGGCGCCAACTCCTTCCTTGGCGAGGTGGTTCTCTCTCTCTCTCGTTTCCTGTTTGTGAAAATTATCATACAGGATGGAAGAATCGAGCGACGTGAACGGGAACATGAACAGGGATAGGGACAGGAATTCTCCCACAGCTTCTTCACATGAACGCTTCGCTCCTTCCACTTCTTCCAGCGACGTACACCACCACCACCATCACCATGAACCGCCCTCCACTGTGTCTTACCGTGTCAATGTTTCCTTATCATCCGAAAATGCGTCCACCTATGAGTTGCGGGAGGAGGCCTGGTCATGCGTTGTGGTTCTCCTTACATTTTGGTTCTTCGGTGAGATCGTCTCCCTTCCCCTGCATCATGTTCTTCTTTCGTTTTCCTAATGTTCCTAATTCCTATTTCCCTTCACCGCTGAATTGAAATCGGGTTGATCTCTGGCCACTGACTGGCAGCAGCATCTATGACGCTAATCCTTGGTTTCTATGGATCTCTCAACCTAAGCCTCGGACCCAACTCCTCCTGCCTTCTCCAGGCCAATTCTTTCTTCATTCAGGAGATCAAGGTATCTGTCATCAAGACTACGCTGCTCTCTGCCTCTCTCTCTCTCTCTCTCTCTCTCTCGACTATTATTGTTTTTTCGTCGATTCTATTTTTTCCTTTGATATCGTTACCGTTTCTATTATTATTCCAGGTGAAAGCGGATGATAAACCTGGGCCGATGCTTTATGGCTTTTCCAAACCACCTCCTTTAGAAGTGGATACCTCCTGGTCCGAAGCCTTTAATGAACAACTGCTGCCCAACACCCACAAGGCAAATCTTCTTTCTTTCATCTTGGATAATGGTTTTCCTTCATCTTCTTATAACCACTTTATATTGCATATTCCATATGAATGGTTTCTTCCTTCATCATAGGAGTGGGTGTACCAGCTGAACAAGGGTTCTGAAATCAATATCTCATACACTATCACCGGTTCTTCTCCATTGACACTTATAATTGCAGAAGGTACGCTTTGCCTGTTCTACATTTGTAAGAAAAGTCTCCAATCATCCCCAACCATAGAACAGTCGTAACCTTAATGTGATTGATCAGCAGCAGCCCGGCAACCTGTCCTCGCTATGCCTGTTGGTGCTATTCTTTCTCAATATCATACGCTTAGATTAAACTTAGCATGGCTACATTTGACCTGACTTTAATTAATCCATGTATCAACTTTGACTCTCTACATTTATGATTTATTCTAAACAAGCCGTGTATGAAAAGGTTTATACTATAGCATTTACCTTAGTACCTCCTCGTCACATTATATGCTTGTGGTAAGGGAAGGTGTCACCATCTCTATACAACCAATTTCTTAGAGAAAATGTCAACCTAGAAAGTGAAATCCATGTCATTGTATAAATGGAATGCAACAAAAGATCGTAAACTTTTTGCCAGATATAACTAGATGATGATTAGTTTGTTAAGTTGTTCTAGGACTCAATGTTATACCATAATATGGTAGTGGCCATCAAGATGGATTTGTGACCAAGAACATATGACAAGCTGCAAGCAGTAAGCTTTTCTTACCTATGGCTACTTGGTTGGTCTTTAGTGGTTTTTATAACAGCAACCGTGTGCAGTAACTTCTTTGTGATTGGTGGATACAGCCCACTCATGTTATCTATGGCATGTGTCCTTTGTTGAAATACTTCTACCCTTTTTCTTTCAAAGTTAAATCCCTGCCCCCAATCCAGTCAATAATAAAAAGGTGGTATGACAATAGTGTGTTGTTGAGGAGGAATCAACAATCGAGAGAGGGAGGTCTCCATCCGAACAAATGGGATTTATTGGCAGGCAATTTCAGGAAGTTCAAGAAACAGGCATCTCCAATGATCTGGTACTGCTAACAATGTCATGAACCATATGGTATTGCTAACAATGTCCAGAAGATTTAAGAAATGGAACTAGGAACTAAAAAGCTTGAGGAGGAATAAAGTAAAATTGCTGCTCTGGCAATTGCTCAATATCCTGTTTTAGATGAGCATGAGAGTTCAACATTAACCTTTGAATCATGTTTAGTATGTTCTTTTTACTATTTTGATGTGTCAAAGTTGACTCCAACATGAGGTTGTGCATCATTTTGAAGCCAACCTTATCATCATATTTTCTGAGCCATTCACTGTCTTCAAAACTAAACCTTATGTTGTATTGGACATGATTAATCCTACCAATATAGTAAATAAACCATGTTAAAACACATCTACACAATTAGATATAACCTATGTTACAAGGACTTGGCAAAAGGGCCCTCACACCCGCATCAACGTGACGCGACGCAGGTGCTGCACCCAATGCGGCAAACATGTCACGAGAGAGAGAGAGTTACCAAAAAAAAAATTGTCAAAGAAAGCAAGATACGTGGCCCTTGTATTGTCACATCAACTGGCACTTGTCATCCTCAACCAGCTGTAACCTGCCTGCTTTTAATGTTTTTTCTTTCTGAAATTTAAATCAATAACAGCTGGCACCTCAAATTTCCCTTTTTTAAATATTTTTGCTGTGAAGAGTGGGAAAAGAAGTGTTTTCTTTTGTTGAAATTTACACCTTTTGCTTTATTCTTCTCTCGTATCTGGACCTGGGTCTGTTGGGTTTACTTTGACTCAGTCAGATTCAGACCTGGGTCAAGGTAAACCCAGGTTTGAATCAGTCTAGGTATACAGAGCCAAGTCTGTTCGAGATTTCTTATATATATATATATATATATATATATATATATATATATATATATATATATATATATATATATATATACCCTCCCGCAACCCCCGCACCCAAGTTTTTTTAAAGTGCCGTATCGCCGCACCCGCACCCGCACCCATGTGACATAGGATATAACATTTCGTGGCTAGATCTACACAACGAGTGTAACACTGTATCATGTCATGGTTCAAAACCATAACATATTTTGTTGTAAATATATTGATATATTATGTATATATGTAGTAGAGAGTGGTAAACCAAGCAAAAGAATCCTTGGGCAAAAATACTTTCTCTTTGGTTCCAGATTGAGCGATCCAATTGATGGTGAATGCCACTTCTCTAATTTTTGTGATCATTCTTTGTTCAATGATTTACCTTGGCATACCCATTAGGCAGTGCCAGGCAATTAGCGATGGACAATAGGTCGGCTCAGCCCAGCTGAACCTGCAAATTGACCGCACCATTGATTGGGTCTGTCCTGGTCAAGCTCCTCCCATCAATTTACTAGGCCAGGCCTAGGCTCACACCTTCGCTGTTAGGCCCATAGGCCTAGTTGGGTTGGGCCCTATCATGTGTGTGTGTGTGTATATATAGTGATTAAAACATGTTAAATGGGGTTTTCATGTTTGCTGGTGCTTTTATTTTCTCGCAATTCTGACCCCGTAGGTGTGTTCGGTATGGTTGTTTTACTAGGAATCAACACTTGGATCATGTTTTTTTATGGAAAAAAGAAGATATTTGGAGCCTAAAAAATTTACAAAGTTTTTGAGCCGTTAATTTTTTAAACTTTATAAAAACCTACCCATGTATCAGAATCAAACACTGTAAAGGTCTGATCCCTATAAAATAAAGCACCTTCATATATGTATGGTTAACATTTAAAACTAAAACAAAAAAGCTTGGAAAACCATTTAGCATGTTTTCATCACTCTATATACCCAGCTGGGCCACCCATGTCCAGCTTGCTAGGAACTGTGCCGGGCCTAGGCCTTAATGGAGTTTGGTATATGCTGGGATTTCAGAGTTCCTGCGAAGGAGGAAAAGAGGAGAATAGAAGAATAGGGAGGTTCTCAGAATCACATTTTCCCTTATGGAAACGTGTGGTATATCTTCTATTTTATATCAGCCAACATTACCCCCATGAATACAAAAATGATATATAATTGATAGGGGTAGAAAAGGAACATAAGAATTATTAAAACCACATGGCATGTGACCCAATGACGTCTCAATAGCCTCCCTCAAGTGTTACATGGTCTTTACTATGGGCAGCTTGTTCTTCAAGTACCAAAATTTTCTGCATTGTTAGACCCTTGGTAAATAAATCTGATTTTCTGTTCCCACAAATGTAGCTTCTAATTCTCCATCTTCAATTTTTTGCCTGATGAAATGTTGGTCGATCTCAATATGCTTCGTCCTACCATGCTGAACCAGATTCAATGATATTCTCATAGCACTTTGATTATTACAAAATAATACCGACCTTGACACCTTTTCTCCTAACTCACTCAAAAGAAACCTCATCCAAGTTAACTCTGAAGTCGTTGCTGCCATAGCCCTGTATTCAGCCTCAATACTTGATACGACAACAATTCTTTGCTTTCGACTACTCCAAGATATTAAATTTCTGTCAATATAAACACAATAGCCAGAAATAGAACTCCTTCATAGTTTTAAAGCCTAGTGACTCGTCACTCGGCTCATCTTTGATTGACTCATGACTTGGATGGGTCATGGTAACTTTATATTTTATATAAAATATGTATATACTATGTATATTTTATAGTATGTTACTAATATATTATATATAATATGCATTATATGAAATTTTTTATAATATTTTTAATATATAATTTTATTAATATATGTATAACCATAAATTTATATATAATATATATAATATAAATAATATTTATATTATATTTTATATAATATATGTAATTATATACAAAATATAATATATATGTATGACTCAGCCTGACTTGGCTGAGTCATGCTAAAACTCGGTTAACTCGGCCGAGTCAGCCCATGACTTGACAAAGTTTTGTTCATTTCTGGGTCATTCATTGGGTTGAACCAGTAAATGATCGAGTTGAACCGAGTCAACTCAGTGTCAACTCAGTCACTGGGTTGACTCGACATGTTTTTAAACCATGAACTCCTTTCATCTGTATCTCCTGCTCAATCGCCATCAACATTAGCACGTCCTCTCCTTGTAATCTTCTTTTATATATCAGCCCACCTCCTGTTGTATCCTTTAAGTATCTCAATATTCCTTTTACTGACTCCTGACTCCATATGACTAACCCTCGACTGATACATGAATTGAGATACTTGATTCACGACTTATACAATGTCTTGCCTTGTAAACGTGAGAAACTGAAGCATACCCACTATGCTTCTATATTCAGTTGAATCACAATAGAACTCCCTTCTTGTACTACTTAACCTTTGATGTATCGAACTTGGTGTGAAAACTAGCTTACAATCTTTCATACCAGTTTTAGCAGTAGGATCGATAATATACTTATGCTAAGTCAGTATGAGACCACCATCTTGGCTCCTATCTACCTTGACACCCAAAAAATACTTAACTTCCCAAGGTCTTTCATTTGAAATTTCTTAGCGAGGAAAATTTTGACCTCTTTAATATGCTCTTTTGAATTCCGTCACAATAATATCGTTAACATAAATAACCAATAATGTTTTTTTCTTTTATGAATAAAAAGAGAATGATCAAGTGGAGACCGTTGAAAACCGTGATTTTGAATCTCCAAAGAAAAAACTTTCAAACCACAATCTAGAGGCTTGCTTCAAGCCATATATTGATCTCTTTAGTTTGTAAACATGTGACCTCAGGTCTTTAACACTATATCCTGTGGTCTGCTCCATATACACTTCCTCTTTTAGGTTACCATGCAACAACATAGTCTTCACATCCGACTGATTTAGAGGCCAACTGTAATCCAATGCAAAGGACAAAATCAACGTGATTATCCACATCTTAACAATGGGGCTGTACGTCTCATCATAATTTAAGCCATACTCTTGAGTGTAACCCTTTGCTACAAGTTTAGCTTTGTATCTTTCTTGAGCCATCGAGTTTATACTTTATCTTATAAACCCACTTTGATCAATCTGTATTCTTCTCTTTAGGTCTTGGCACTACCTCACATGTTTGACATTCATGAAGAGTTTTCATCTCTTCATTCATGGCTTCCACCCATCTTTTATTTTTGGGCGCTTGATTTAGGCTTGTCATGCTTACTTATCTCAGTCAAGAATAATTGATGATCTATGGAAAAACTGGCATAACTCACCCACCTTTCTATTGGATGTCGAATTCTTTCAGATGTCCTTAGCTCAATAGAACTATTTTCAACATGTTGAACCTCTTGGATTGCTGGTCATGCCTCTGAAAACCTGAATCTCCTACTATACCTCTGAAATTCAGCTGTGGGCTGATCCACAACTTTTTGCTGCCCTTCATCTTGTTCAATGTTCCCTTAAAGTGGCTGCAATTCCTTAATACTTGGTTCAAGTGAGCTCCTATTTTTCTCTTGAAAAAAAGTTCGAAATTAGGAAGTCCAAACAATTCAGCACTAAGCCATGGCTGGGAAGTTTTCGCTTAAGCAACATCTTTAACTGTAACCTGTTCATCTATGACTCTTGACATGTATTTGAACAACTCATCAAATACCACATTCTGCGATATCCAGATGCATCTTTCTGATGGATCATAGCATCAATATCCTTTATAATTATCCACATATCCAAGAAATCTACATGCATGAGCTCTTTTGTCAAATTTCATTCTCAAGGCTTTAAGGCTTTGTCTATGTGAACATAACAAGTGCAGCCCCGTGCTTTCAACTCATCATAGTCCATATTTTTCCCATACAACATAAAGAAGGTGACTTATTTCCAAGCCTTTTCATTGGTAACCTGTTTATCACAAACACATAAAGCTTCCGTCTACAAGAATAAAGGCATATTACTTACATGAATCATAGCAAGACTACTCTCCACAATATGACAATACTTTCTTTCTTCAATGCCATTTTGTTGAGGTGTATATGGACAAGATATTCTTTGATTGATCCCATTATCATGTAAAAAAATCAATGAACTCTTTTGAACAAAACTCTCCACCCCCGCCACATTGGAAATTGAGAATGGGAAGCGAAAATTGATTCTTAACAAACACATAGAATCTTCAAAATATACTAAAGACCTCAAATTTGTGTTTTATAAAATAAATCCATGAATAACGTGTGAAGTCATCAACGAAGATAACATAACATTTTCTCCCAGACAATGAAGTCTTGGATGCAAGACCCCAAACATTATCCGACAAAGAGAAGGGCAATATATGACTCTTGCACACTTGACAACTAGGACACAAAGAACCTTCAAACATCTTATCTAAACTACACTTGAGAATTAAACTACTAGAAACAAGTCCTTCAATAAAAGACCTACTAGAGTGGGCTAATCAATTTTCTTAATATTTAGAACATAAAAGACATTTGACAGGGTAAGAGACTTGGAGTTTGACATAGGAATGGAAATTTGACCATGTGATATGAGGTGTCAAGTTCCATCACCAGTTATCACATTGCTTTTACCACGATAAGGAATCAATTAAGAAAACTTACCCACATCACCACTTATATGATTTGCTGCTCATAATCAATGTACCATATCCCTTGCTCATTCTGCTTCAAATTCAGCCCGGTACGTACTGCCAATAAGAGATTCTTGTCAAAGGTAATATGAAGCGAGACACTCCACCAAAATAAGAAGCGAGGCGTAAGCCTCACAAGCATAAATTAAAAAAAGAAAAACTTAAAAATATTCAAAATACACAAATACATAAATAAATGCTTTATTCATGAATTCACAACCAACAACAAATAGAAAATTAAAAATAAATACCTAAAGGTACGAGAAAAACATATAACAATAACATTAATGCAACTTGATCTATCTAAGAATCTAACTAGTAACTAATAAAAATATAAGCATTCAACCAAATTTTAAGTAACAAAAGCAACCAAAGTTAATGTATTTGTTCAATTGCAATTTTAAATATAGAGAACTTATGTAAAGAACAAAGATTCAAATACATATATCATACCAAATTAGCAATTGAAAGAATCCAACAGATTCAGATACATATATTCAGAACTTAAATCACAAGTTTTATTATTAGGTAAACAACAAAAAAAAGTAGACAGCATAATCAAAATTTACAAGACTTCATTTTGTATCATTAGACCATTATTTTAACTGCTAGATAAAAAAATAAAAAACATTTGAGTAATTCATATACATCTTCCATATGTACAAAAAACAGTTAAATAATTCTATATAGAGGACAACATACTATAAAAACAAAACAAAAATCTGAATTGTCTCTATTAACAAGAAAAAAAACAGAAACAGGCTACCATGAAGCAGTGGAAAAGAAAAGAAAAAGAGGAAGAATAAAGACAAAAGAAAAGAAGAAGAAAAAGAAGGGGAAAAAGAAGAAGAATATAATTAAAAAAAAAGAGGAAGGGGAAAAAAAGAAAACGAAGAAAGAAAAAAGAAGATGAGGAACGAACGAAAAGAAGAGAAAAAAAAAGAAAAATGAGAAGAAAATAGGAAAGGAAAAGAAGGAGAATAACACAAACATAGAGAAGGTACTCATGGAAGTACGCCAGAGCTATTGATGTCACTGCCGTCCCGGCGTCGACGAGGATCTCGTCAAAGATCTTGTAGAGGTTTGGGACATAGCTGATCGATCGGTAGACCATCTGGTTGTCTTCGTATACCCACAACGATTGGGTGTGCTTCTTGACCGAGCCAATGTTGGTGTCAGGAAGGAGGAGGATGTGCTTGAGTTGGGTCTTATTCTAGTACATCTCCTCGATGGTCTTTGCCGACAGTGTTCCGACTGGCGGTTTCAGGTTTTCCACTAGAGTGGATGCCGACACGTTTGAGTTGAGGCCATTGTTGAGCTGCAATGGTTTCTTGGTGATCGCCATGGATGGTGAGAGAGAGAGAGAGAGAGAGAGAGAGAGAGAGAGAGAGAGAGAGAGAGAGAGAGAGAGAGAGAGAGAGAGAGAGACCTAATCGAGGCCTCCCTAATTTGGGTCAAATGGGGGCTTTGACCCAACATCAATGAGGCGTGCGCCTCATTGCCTATGAGGTGCACGGCTCATGGCATTTACACTTTTTCTGTGCGCCTCAAGGCATGCCTTTTGTGCCTCGAGGCACACTTTTAACGACACTGACCTCCACCTTCTTGCTTGCTTTGGACCAAATTCTCTTTTGAGTTATACTTAGGGTTGTCTTATGTGTGCAAGATTCTTGCATAGGTAATAGGTAGGAATACCATGTCCTCCTTGATTATTCACCGAAGGAGGTGTATTCAGAGTAGGCAACAATCCATGACCAACTTTATTATTTCTTTCATGACCTCTACCTCCACGAAAACTACCACGACCTCTTTCATGAAATGATCCCGTGAAAAGAACATCATGTGAGTCTCTTTGACCCTTGTTTGCATGATTGGACAAGCCCTTAAGAGACATCTCATAATCTAACAACTTGAGCCCTAAATTCTTAAAGGTTGGAAGGTTATCAAGACATGATAGGGTGGTAGCAAGAACATGATACTCCGAACCTAACTCATTAAGAGTTTGTTGTGCTTTTTCCTTGTTTGATACTTCACATCCAATGAGAGTAAGTTGGTCAATCATGCTCTTGATTTTATTAAGATAATCTATGATGCTAGTATTTTTGTCTTTTTCAGACCCTAAAACTTTCGCTTCAAATACATGATCCTAGACTCATAAATTTGTGAATAAGTCTGGGCCAAATATATCTACAATCATGAAGAACACCAATCAAAACTTTTTGTGTGTGTGTGTGTGTGTGTGTGAGAGAGAGAGAGAGAGAGAGAGATCCCTCTTCACCCAATTGACAAATTTTAGATTTTTGATCTGCCTTGATGAGAGAACCTTCCCTTTCTCATCTTTATCTTCCTGCACAATAAACTTTGGTGGAATCAAGATGGACTCATCCAAATGTCTCGATAGATCTTGATTTCTTATAAAATGGGTAATTTGGCTTTTTCAGATAAAAAAATTAGAATTATTGAGTTTTTTCGAAACCAATTGGGGTAGGAAAGTACATGAAAAATTTAAAGAAAGCGATTGAAAATTGGAATCCATGACGGAATGATGGCAATATTAAAGGAGGATAAGAGAGGAGTAACACAAAGAAATAAGAGAGGTAACCTACTCCACACAAACTGATGCAGCACATCTGGATCATTCCGACACATGCAAGGAGCTGGAGGACGATCCACTATTGAAGACCTGCTACGAGAAGACATACCATCACATACCCAAGCCCAAAACAACCTATTTGGGCCAAAATGGGGTATAAAGGTATTTTCATCTTTTCATTTTCTGAGTTTTCTTGTCATAAATATCTTAACAATAAAGGAAAAAAATACAGAAAAGAAAGAAATGAAAAATGTATTTATATATATATATAATAATATAATATTATTATATATACATATATGTACAGTTTTACATTTTAACAGTTAGTCTATGGCTGACTGAAAGAAAACAAATACTTGTTAGGTACCCACCTTCTGTGGGCTATTCCAGTGCTAACCAGAAAATAAAACTCCTGTGTATGTGGGCTATTTTGACATGGAATTTGTGAAGGTAAACAACTTGAATGCGTGCTGCGCATTAAGCTAAATATGGTGGTCATGATACTAAATCTATTCATGGGTAATAGCTGGAATTATTGCTTATGCTGGAGAATTCCTCTTTGTTCTGTTCTTGCAGCACATGAATATAGCTGGTTTGGTTAAACATATTATTATTTGAATCACGAAATTGCTTTAAAGTATCTCATGCTGGTTCTTGAGTGTGGTTAAGCTCAAAATTTGTAAGATGCAGCGTGGGATCATTGAAACATAACTTGAAAATTTTCAGTTGTGTATAATGGTGCTCATGTTACACTGTTTAGGGAGGATGGATACATGAAAATGAAATTTGTATATGTAATGTATCTTGCTTGGATGTCTCTAGCTGAACATTATATTTTTGTCTTGAGTCCATGCGTTATTTAAAAGCTTGTGTATTGGATTGTATGGAAACACTTGCCGTGGAGGTTTATGCTTTCATTTGACTGTTATGATTATGGTACACATGAGTGTGAGCATGATTCAATCATTAGTAATTCTTCTTGAACATGTACGCTTGATTATTATGTGAAATGGTACATGTACACTCACACACTCAAAAGAAGACATGGATTTGGTTAATACCCATATGTGATGTAGGCAACATACATATATTGAAAATGCATATGAATGAATTATGACATGCATATGTTTGGGTTTATATTTGCATGAATATATATGCTTTTTGGCACTTGGCTTGGTGTTATAAATGAAACACTATTTTGGTTTTGTTATGTGATGCACCGATGGTTTAAATGGGCCATTATCGGCCTGGAGAGCCGTGGGTTTGGTTTTCTTTCACATATGTTTTTAATTGCATCACTTGAACCACATAAGATGGTTTGACACATTACTACACTGTTCTAGTGGTTTATACGGGCTGGAGTCCCGAATGGGTCCCCACAAGGGAGGATGCGGGTTTTCACTTTACTTTTGCATATGGTGTTGCAAACTTAAAGAATAAACTTTAATAAAATATAATGAATAAGAACAGTGTAATATACATTCTGGGATATCTCATCTGGAGTATGAGAATCTTGGATATCCGGTCTTGGGGAGACTGTGAGGATACAAAAACTCCGTGTGCTGTATTTTGGTCCCCTGAACCCGATATTGAGGTTCTTTCTCCTGGCCACGGTTTTAGGTAAAGTCCGCCACTTTACCCGAGAGTGGTGTATTTGACACAGCTGTTGTTTATGGTACCAAGGAAGTGACACTTGTGGGTGTGGGGTGTCCCTTGTGTCCCCGACATTAGATGTGGAGGTCTAATGTTCCGAAGGTGATTCGGTCGAGGGCTAAGTTGGAACCCAGTAACAAAATACAAATTGTGTGTTAAGGTATACTTGACCTCGGGGATTGTACTTGTTTGGTGTATCCGCGGGCCACGGTAATTAAAAAGATGAGCTTAAAGATGGGTGCATTTAATAGAGAAAGATGAAACTTAAATGAAAGATAACAGAAGAAATCATGCATTGCACATAATCATGCATTTTTCTGTTATGCATTAGATCATGCATGTTTGAATCATTCTTGATATCATGACATGATGTGGTGGTAGCCTAGGATTTACTTATTGAAATCATGCTGCAAGGTTTGAAAATTTAGTTCTTGATATATGGTACTGATTTACTGTTCTTGATTGATGAGCATATGTAATTGTTGGTAGGTATGGATATTTGAATGTTGTAAATTTTATATCTGCACTCACTCAAATCACTGCATTAAATCTTATCCATGTTCTTCATCTCACCTGGTTTCTTTAGAAGTAGCTGTGCTCAGAATTTCGGTTCTGACACCCTACTTTGTTGGTTTTTGATAGGACATGTTGAACAGTGAGGCTGGACTGACTACTGGGGATGGATGAGAGTCATACTTGGGCTTGTCAGCTTCAGCAGAGGACATAGTGGCTCTTTCTTAAATTCTTCTTGCTTCTTTCCAATTGTCGCTTTATTTTCAGTTGAATAAAACATTGTCTTTGAAATTTTCTCTTACTCATTAATAAAAGAGTTTTAGTTGATTCTAATGGATGAAGATTGCAACTTCGTTTGTGGTGATTGGGCTATCCAATGGAAAGTGGAACTGTGAGGACCCCAGATCTCTGGGAAGGTTTTCGCATAGAAAAAAAAAATATTCCGCATTTTCAAAGGGTATGGATTGGGGTCGTTACAAGATGTACCAGTGCGAGCACTGGGTTTTTCAAGAAATGCCCCAGCATGAGTACCGAGTTTTGAAATTGCACCAGTACGAGCGTTGGTTTTTTGGATGTACTAGCACGAGCACTGGGTTTTGAAAATGTACCCGCACGAGCTCTAGCTTTTCTAATCGAGAGTCGGAAGAGGAGACCAACATCTTCAAGACATTTGGAAATTGAAGTGAGAATGATTGCCGGAGTTTTCAGGATTATCCCTTATCTTGAAGAGGAAAAAAGAAAAAAAGTGATGAAATTTGATGAAGAATAAAATTGATAAAAATTTAATAAAAAAAAAAAAAGATTGTCAAAGCATCAATAAAATTGATAAAGACTGATGAAAGTCTGGTGAAAATTCGCTAAAAATTGGTGGAAAATTTGATGATAAAAGACTTTGTGATTATCCCTTATCCTGAAGGAAGAAGAGAAATGCCTCGATATACGAGGTTCAGGTTTATCTTAACCTGAAAGGGAAAAAGAAAATACCTCGATGGCCGAGGTTCAGGTTTATCTCTTGACCTAAAAGGGAAAAAGAATAAAATTTATAAAAGTGGAGAAAAAGTTGAATAAATTTATGAAAAATTTGTTTTTGAAAAAAATGCTCACAGATAGCCTTGTTGCTTCTGTGAGGGGTCTCAGGATTATCCCCTATCCTGAGTGGGAAAATAATAGAATTTAAGGAGAATTAATGAAGAGAAATGGATATAAATTTAGAAAATCAATAAAGATTTAATGAAACTTGTGTTGCAAAAGAATTCTCACAGGTAGCATTATAGCTCCTACGAGGGGTTTCCAGATTATCCCTTATCCTGAATGGAAACACCTCAGACAACGAGGGTCAGGTTTATCCCTTAACCTGAGTAGGAAAAAGAATAAAAGAATACCTCATTGAAAAGAGGCATCAGGTTTATCCCTTAACCTGAAAGGGTAACACCTCGGACAACGAGGGTCAGGTTTATCCCTTAACCTGAGGGGGAACATAGAATAAAGGAATACCTCATGGGAAAGAGGCATCAGGTTTATCCCTTATCCTGAAAGGGTACAGGAAAGAATAGAATTTTTGGGGAAAATTTAAATAAAGAGAAATTGATAGACATTTACAAAATCGAGAAAAATTGAAAAATTGAAAAATTGTCTTTACAAAAAAATCCTCATAAGTAGCATTATTGCTCCTACGAGGGGTTTCAGGGTTATCCCTTACCCTGAATGGGAACACCTCGGACAACGAGGGTCAGGTTTATCCCTTAACCTGAGGGGGAACATAGAATAAAGAAATACCTCATGGGAAAGAGGCATCAGGTTTATCCCTTAACCTGAAAGGGTAACACCTCGGAAAACGAGGGTCAGGTTTATCCCTTAACCTGAGGGGAACATAGAATAAAGGAATACCTCATGGGAAAGAGGCATCCGGTTTATCCCTTATCCTGAAAGGGTAGAAAGTTGAAAAATTTGAGGAAAAATTGATAAAACTTGATAAAATTGATGTAAACTTGATAAAAATATGAATAAACTGAATGGTATTAATGAAAACAACAAGATTAACTAAAAATTTATAAAATTTGAGAAAAACGAGTTTGTCTGATCCTGCCAGCATATGGGATCTTTAAAGTGAGGAGAATGTTTATTTGAAAAGACAGGTGAAAAATCATTTTTGGGAAGGAAATCAACCACAAGGTGAAATTGGGAGAATGATTGACGTGAGAACTGATCTTCGAAGAAGAACCACGAGGGTCGATTTCTGAAGAGATCATCATGAGGGTCGATTTTTGAAAATGGTTCGAACCTATTTTGAAGAAGGAGATCAATAGCAGGGTTGATTTTTGAAAACAATGGTCCGAAACTAGCTTTGTAAAATAAGATCAACACAAAGGTTGATCTTTTTGAAGATAATGGTTTGAATAACCAATTTTGAAAATAGAAGATCAACACGAGGGTCGATCTTGAAGACAATGGTTTAAAACCAATTTTAGAAGAGAAAATTAACATAAGAGTTGATTTTTGGAGATGATGACTTGAAAACCAGTTTTGGAAAAGAAAATCAACACCAGGGTTGATTTTTGAAGATAATGATTCGAAACCAAATTTTGAAAAGAAAATCAACACAAGGGTTGATTTTTGAAGATAATGGTTCAAAACCAATTTTGGAAAAAGAAAATCAACACAAGGGTTGATTCTTGAAGATAATGATTTGAAACCAATTTTGGAAAAGAAAATCAACACAAGGGTTGATTTTTGAAGATAATGATTCGAAACCAATTTTGGAATAGAAGATCAACACAAGGGTTGGTTTTAAAAAAAGATTGGATCAAAATATTGAACCCTTGGCGATCGTGACGAAGACTTTGCAGAAAATTTTCAAAATTTCATGATTTTGAAAAAACCTCATAGGTAATATCATTTCTCTCATAAACGATGTCGGGATCGTCCCTCCTTCTGAGAAGAATAGGAATTTAATGCGGTTTAATAGAAGCCGATGACGAAGAAGATTTTTGAGATGAAAATATAATTTTTCAAAAACAAATGCCCCTGTGTAGCAGAGGAAAGAAGTATTTGATATCAAAGATATGAAGAAAAATTGACATTTCATTGATGAGCAAAACTGATAACAACGACTGAAATATTTACAAGTACTTTGACCAAAAGGTCACAAAAGACTGGGCTGATTGGCCCCTACAAGGTGACTGGCAAAAGGGGAGGAAAGCAGAAAATTCTGGCATGATCAATCTTCTGAGTAGTCTGGGAAAGGCTTGGTCATGATGGCTAGCTCGTCTTCCTCTTCGTCTTCAACAAGGAGACTCTTGTCGATACAATCCTGAACAATATTTTTGAATACGAAACAGTGATCGGTGTCATGCCCCACTGCCGATGGAATTTGCAGAACTGATTCATGAACCTTCCCATGACCGTGGGAGGATTCGTGGCCTTTGGGAGTTTTACCAATCCTTTGGTCAGCATGAATTCAAGGGCTTCTTCGAGCGTTTGCTTCAAAGGAGTGAACTCGCGGTCATTACTCCAACCTTCGCGTTTTATCTTTTCCTTTTGCGGAAAGTTAGACTGAGACGACTTGTCATTCTGCTTGGAAGACTTTTCCCCTTGAGCTGCACTGTGGTTCTGGCCACTTTTGCTGTCATTTTTGTTTCTCCTGCTACTGTCATCATCATGGCCGGAGGTATCAGCTGCATGAGTGATTGGTGCCTTCTTCTTCTGGTCTTGGATGCTCTTAATCAAAGGCATGCCCTCGTAGAGCTCATTCTCCATTCCTGACTCGAGCCATTCGGCTCACTCAATCAACTTGATAAATGATTTTGCCGGAGAAGTGACAATGAGGCTTCTCAGGGGTTGAGAGAAATTGTTGAGGATTATTTGCAATGTATGCTCCTCTGGAATGAGAACCTTCATCTTGTTGCAGGTGCTTCTCCACCTGTGGATGAATTCGCCTGCTCTCTCATTTTCATTTTGCTTCAGGTTGTAAAGGTGATTTAGTGTAGGTGAGGCCTCAGTGTTGAATAAGAAGCGCTCAATGAACAAGTTCACCACTTTATCGAACTCTCGTAGTTCGATAAGATTGATGTGGTCGGCATACCACCTGACCGCTATACCCTCTAGACTGCGGGGAAAGCAAATAAACAAGGCCATGTTATCTTTCCTGAAACGGCTGCACTCTGCATAAAATGTAGCCAAGTGGGCTTTTGGATTACCGATTCCGTCAAACTTGAGAAATTTACGGGGAAGGTTCTCCAGATTATCATCCCCGTCGAGGCCATCGTAAAAATCTTCGCCAGTGTAGGTCTGCTTGCCCTTACTTTTAGCTTGAATATCCTTGATTGCTCGATTCATCTCCTTCATTTGCTCGTGTATTGGATTCTCAGCTGGAGTAGGCTTGTTCACAGATTCGGGCTCCTCAGTTGCTATCTTCAAGCAACTGCCGTGGAGGGTTCTGTCTGAACACAAACTGTTCTTCCTCTTCTGATTCTTCCTCGGCTGATTCTGATTCCTCAGAAGTGGTGTCTGGCTGCATATTCTTTCTGATGATTCTAACTTGCTTTTTTACAGGCCTCTTCCTCAGTTTACTCTTAGGAACTGCCTCTTTCAGATTGGCCTTGGCTTGCTCCAACATCATTTTGGCCATCATCTTTTGGAACAGACCATACATAGCGGGGTCAATATCATCTCCTTTGTTTTGACCCTGTCCTCTAGATGCCCGGAGAGAGTCCATTCCTTCTAACTCGCTATCACTGTACTGAGGAACCATGATGGAATATCAATGTCCTTTGTAGGATAAAATGAGATATTTAGACAAATTTTGGAGAAAATTTTGACGAAAGAAAATTTGACAAAAGATATCCTATTACTAAGGATTGGGTCGTCGCGAGAATTTGCGACAATCGCGTTGTTTCTCTGTGGGGGAGGAAAACAACTGGGATATAAAGAAAAAATGCCATTTTGAAAAGGGTATCTCTTGATGAAAAAGAGAAAACAAGGATAGAATTAGGAGATATATTGGAAAGACAGGAGGAAAAAGAATTTAAAAACAGATGGCAAGGATTTAAGATTTTTGAAAATTGGAGGCAGGATCAGAAAGATTGAAGAAATTAGAAGAAGGAAAGAAAGATACACCTGGGTTTTGAAAACAAAGAGAAAATTTTGAATAATATACCCAGGATTTTGAAAAGGTTTGATATATATATATATACACACAAGAGAATATAAGAAAACATTGCATAACCATGGCTGCACAAACAAGGATGCGCACACAACACTCCCTAAAGGCTGACTCTAAATGCAATATTTGAAATGACTTGTAGGACCTTAATCCCAACTCTATGGTTCAGATCATCTGATTTCAATCAAGGTATGCCGATATACTTAAGCCGAAGCTCGAAGTACGTGGCATAAAAATATTTCTTCGGTTCTAAGGTAATGGCTTCCCAACATCCTTGAGCACCTACCGATATACCTCAGACTATGACCCTTAGGTACGTGGTAGGGGGGCGCGAACCCAAATAAGTGGTTCAGTTGTGAGGCTCTTTCCCGAACTATGGTTCAGTGAGACAACCCAGCAACGTGAAGACCGAGACAATATAGGTAGGGATGTTTTTCAAAATATACTCAACATGCAATAAAACCAGAAAGCTCCAATGCAAGTCCTAAAAAGATAGAATTTAAATGAAGAGAAGCATACACTCGCATACATTGTTTGCATTCAATCTCTAGAATTAAGGAGAGTTGTATTTCAGACCTAAGTCTAATGTGAACATGGAATAATCTCCTCAATATGGTCATACCAAACCATACTTAAATCCTATATGCATTATGTCAGCTTAGGACAGAGTCTAGGCTCCTAAAGTTTGCATGGAAATGAAGCTGACATTTGAAGAATAAAGACTTAGATAATATCAGAGCAAAGCAAAAGACACAATTCGATCGGACGAAGACGGGTCCCATCACGGTCGCCAAAATTGTGATCATCGCAAAATTTTTCCTCTTATGGTTTCTCTCTTTTCTTTCTCTTTTTCCTTTCCAACCTCTATTTGTAGAATAAAGACTTAGATAATATCAAAGCAAAGCAAAATGCATAGATCCGACCGAACGAAGACGAGTCTCATCACGGTCGCCAAAACTGTGATCATCGCAAAAAATTCTATCTCTTGTATCTTTCTCTCTCTTCCTTCTCTTTTCCTTTCTAATATCTATTTCTCCTTTTTGAAGGGAGAAATGAAAAGACAGAAAAAAAGAGAGAAGAGAAAAGAAAAGAAAGAAGAGAGAGGAACTCTTTTGCAGGGTCTCACTTGACCTTAATTTGAAAAATATTTAAGAAAATTACTCGCATCCGTTTTGAAATATTATGCGGGAAAATGGAGAGACGGGATTCGCTCGTCGGTACGAGGTTCGACCGTTCCTGACGCCTTTACCAGGGGTAATCAAACAAGAATCGAATTTATGCCTTTTTGCTTTGCCTAAATATTATCTAAGAATTTATCCTAAGTCTAAATGCATAAAGAATCATGCTTGTGCAATGCAAGGATGTATGCTCTTTTGAGAAAATGTTTTGAAAATTTCCAAGTTTTCTGAGATGAACTTGATAATGGAGTGAAGAAATGATTTCTGAATGATTGAATCTAACTTGGAACTTTGGATAGATTAGGAAGGATATTTTAAAGTTCTAAGTCTTTGAAATGACCAAAGTTGGGAAAATAAATCTTTGAATTTGAAAAGAATGATTGGAAGATGAGAAAAAAAAATGAAGCTTCAAAGTCAGAAATGGACTTTGAATTTGAATTTTAAATTTGGATTTGGGAGAGGAAATGAATACTTGAAGTGGAATTGAATTCTAGATTTAAGGTTGAAAATCAGGATGGAATTTGTACTTAGCAATCCAAATGGAATTTAAAAATAAAAATAGATTTAAGAAGTCCAGATGGGATTTGAAAGTAGAATTGGATTTGAAATCTGGAAATCAGGATAGAATTTGAATCCACAGTCTGAATCCTAAAATGAAATTTGAATATGAAATCTAAGATCCAAGATGAAATTGGATCCGAAATCTGAGATCCGAGATCAGATTGGATCCGGAATTTGGATCTAAAGTCTGAGATCCAAGATGAAGTTGGGTTCTGGATCCTAAATGGAATTGGATCCAAGATCTGGAATCCAAAAATTGGATTCTGGATCCTAAATGGAATTGGATCTAAGATCTGGAATCCAAGATGGAATTGGGTTCTAACTTTGGATTTGGGTTTTTGAAAGTCCAAATGGGACTTTTGAAGATGGATCTGGGTTTTGAAAACCCAGATTGAATTTAAAACTTAGAAAAGACTTGAATTTTGAGATTCAGAATCAATCTCAAAACTTTGATTTTGGATTTGAAATGTTGATTTGAATTTGAATTTGAATCTTGAAGATGAATTTAGAATTCCAAAGTTTGAATTGAACTTGGAAATTTGATTTGAAATTTAGAAATTGAATCTTGAATATACAAATGAATTTTAAAGTCAAATTGGACTTTGAATTTGAAGTTTGAATTTTGAATCAGAAGATAAATCAGAGATCTCAAAGTTAAATTGAACTTTGAAATTGAATTTGGAAATGGAATTTTGAATATAAAATTGAATTTGAAATCTCAAAGTCAAATTGGACGTTGAAATCGAAATTTAAATCTTTGAAATAAGATAGAAGAATGAATTGAAATAGAGATGGAGGAAAGATATTTGAGATCACTTGGAGTTTTGAAAATATGATGCAATTCTATCCTAAATGATTAATGAATTTGAAGAATTTTTGAAATTGGATTGGAAAGTCATATTTTATTTTTCAAGTGAATTAAAATAAGATTGAAGATATAATACATCCCTGACTATGGTCATTGAATGTATTATATAATAATCACATTTAAATTCGAATAGAATACAATTTTTGTGCTTTTATTAGAGTTTAAAATGAAATTAACTCTCAATATATCCTGACTATGACCATTGATATATGTATTGAATTAATTTTAAACTAAACTTTGATAAAAGAGAAAAATATTTAAAGAAAATATGATGAATTTTGAAAAGGATCCAGTGTGGATCCAGTGTTATTGTATAAAAGATGAAAATCCCAAGTTTTGTTCACATCCTGACTATGGCCATTGATGTGGATCATCAACTTAGGATTTAATCATCTCTTATAAAATGGTGCACGTGTCATTCGTGTTCCCATTTGTGAATTTTTGAAATAAAGGAGAAATGATGAAACAAATGATATTTATATGCTCATTCATTCTATCTAAGGCTGGAAATATAGAGTTTTCATTAATATCTAGCTTATTACAAGTTTGGGAATGTAAAGAAATAATAAAATTCTAAATCTAAGAAAATTGCAACAATTTCTGAATATTTTCTGCAAAATACTCAGTTAGTGTAAAGTGAGAGGAAAATAGAAACAACAAAATTGAATCAAGAGATACCGATAATTAGATAAACATGCCTAAATAGATATTCATATTCAATTAAGAAAAGAATGCATGTAAGAGAGGCAATGGCATATTATGTATTTATGAGAGAATGTGTATATATACATGTATATATATATATATGTATATATACATATGTATATACATATATATAACACCGTAGATAAATGAAAACCTATGTGAGAGGGTATATGCAATGGATGAAAGCAAGAACCAAGATGGTCCGAGGTGAACTATCATATAATAACATGGCCATAGCAGCTCGTGACAAACTATTATGGGAATAGTGACTTCTTGTGATTCACTGCAAAAGAATGATAAAAATGATAGTTATGGTAGTTCAAGAACGAACTACCATAAAGAGAGAAAAAGTTACAGTGGTTCCCTGTGAAGTGAACCATTGCAAAAGAATGATAAAAACGATAATTATGGCAGTTCAAGAATGAACTACCATAAAAAGAGAAAGTTACAGTGGTTCCTTGTGAACCACTGTAAAAGAATGACAAAAATGATAGATATGATAGTTAAAAAATGAACTACCATAACAAAGAAAGAGTCACAGTGGTTCCATGTGAACCACTATGAGAAAAGGGGAAAACAACAAAAGAGAAGAAAAAAAAATACATATGAAAGCAATAATATGCATGGCGATATAGATGACGGCCAGCATGATATAATGAGCAAAAAGAAGGAAAAAAATTTAGACTCGAGACAGACGTTCATCATGCATGAGGGGCAGGGAATAGAGATGTAGAT
This sequence comes from Nuphar pumila, assembly GCF_984573655.1. Classification (NCBI taxonomy): domain Eukaryota; kingdom Viridiplantae; phylum Streptophyta; class Magnoliopsida; order Nymphaeales; family Nymphaeaceae; genus Nuphar; species Nuphar pumila. Next base: position 29,887 of record NC_143254.1, read on the forward strand.
GTTTACAGAATATGCATTGACAGGGACAATGACATGAACAGTATCCTTTTGCAGGACATGCAAATGATGTGGCCACTATTTCTGTTGAGATATACATACATCAAGGATGATCATAAGTACAAAGGTATGAATGCTGAACTAAGTAAGTGGGAAATGACAGAATGCAATGTACATGACAGGCTTGCAAAACACATGACGAATCTGCAAATGTCAGCATAAAATATGAAGACAAAAGAAAGATGTCAGCACAAAATAATTCTGCCGCAAGAAATATAAAGTGCTTGAAAACAATGTAAAACATACAGGAAAGGTTTGGACATGATCTAAGCATAGGCTAGGATGATATCTAGATCTGATAAATGCAAAATTATACCCTCAGGGACGCATAGTTGAGTTAAAAAGAAAAAGAAAAAGAAAAAGAAAAAATGATGGTGACATTGCATAACATCTAAAGAAAATCTGTAATGTAAGCAAAGAATATGAGTCATATCGGACAGGAGATGTAGATCAAGCACACGAGCTCAGATCAAAACATGCAGAGCAAACTGAAATCAGGGAGTATGCCGCGAACATGAGAGAGGTGCTAACAGTGAACAGCATGTGTGGGCATAGTATGAAAAAGAAGTTGCAATGGTGTTGGGCATTGGTGGTGTACCTGTGGAACCCTTGATGGAGAATTGTGAGATCTTGGGTAGCCCAGAAATGGGGATTTTAACCTTTCAAGAAGCTTCAGAACGCCGTAGGAATCTCTGCAAAATCAGTCTCTGTTAAATCTAGTTTTTACCGAGTCTTTCAGTCATACACCAAGACATACCCCACCCTTGATATATATATCGGCAATGACCCCCCCCCTTTACCTGTTGGCTCATTAGCTTTTGGCAAATTTCGGGACTTATGATGGATTTCATCATGAATCTCAGTTGATTCATGATCAAATCATTGCAGCAATAAGATATGAACATCCCAATCGCATGTACCACCCATTGATATTCAACAAATAGATATATAATCAATAAACAAATGATATTGTTGCTTAGTGATGTGTAGATACATGGGATTTCTTAAGAAAACTGCCATGAGAAGATGTCATTTAATTGAGAAAATGCACCGACATATCATGCTGAGGATGTTTTGAATCAATGTAACCCTGCAATATAACAAATATCACTAAAACACATGATGGTGCCAACGTTTGGAATTTGGTATGCAGACAATGCTGAAACCTGGACAGGATGCAAAGTGAAGTCTGAGTGCGCCATGATGTATCGTGGATATAATAATATGACTATGATTTTCAAATTTGAAGCTTAACATTACGCTTATGCAGTGACAGAGGAACGTCACTGCATAAGCCGCTATGTAACCAGAATACCATGTGCGCGTAACTTGCAAAAAAAAAAGTTTTACACCAAAAGACCTGCTTGTTGCCCACGCTCACACCTGTAATAGAAAGAATGACCTGAGTTTTTTTTTTTTTACATCTATCAATCACTTGTCTGGGCCATATGAATAAATTGGGGCTAAACAACCATTGATGCTTTCTATCAGTTAACATGCACTATTAGTTTTGCTGAAAAGTCACTAGCCATGCTCCCAGAACCATCAGCAGGAAGAGTCATGTACGCTGCCCCTTTAAACATCCACTCATCTTCCTTGTGACAGTAAAAGTCTTCAAATGGCTCACCACATAATGCACATATAATTTGGCTTTTAACAGCAGGGACCATTGGTTCAGATCTAATTAAAGCATCCTCTCTCATAAACCCATTTGATAGAAATTACTACTGTTAGGCTCAAAATCTCACGGATACAAACCAATTGAAATGCTAGAGGGGATAAAATGAATCAATCTACACGAACACTTATGAAACTAAAATGTGGTAGCAGTTACGACTAACTGCGAATGAAGGTGCTAATGGTGAATGGAGGGAGTCCTAATTCTTTATCTGTAAGTGAGTCAAATGCTATATATGACCAAAAATATGGGGGTGATCTATTGTAGATTGACTATGATGCTGTGAAATGGATGGAAGGATGATGGTGGGCAATACTTATCTAGATGTGGATGCCACTTGGATATTCTCAGGCCAGATCATACAATCTATGGCAATAGGCACCTGGCCATGGGCTTCTCTTTCTCTCAACACTCCTGGTCGATGGGGATGGAGATGCACAACAGGGTAAGTGAGATGAGAAGGGTGTTAAATATGGATGCCCACAGCAAATAAGATATGATTACACATTGAACGTGACACACTTTACATTGAATTGGAAAGCATCTGCTGATGCACGATAGGGAGGCACATGAACTCCCCTCACGCCCTCCTGTATAACATTGATCTTGAAGGAATCAATATACCAGATGTCCTGCATACCCTATCATGATGAACAAATAAATCGAGTAAATTCAATCCTATTTACAGTTTTTCAAATGGTTTAGTTCATGACAAAATCATGTAAACACATCAACTCTCAAAAGCATGATCCCAACATTCAGAAAATGCAATAAAACACAAAGATAGTTGAATCAAGTTATATGGGTGACCCCTGTTGTTTGTAGATCGTCCGATAATTCGATGTTTCAAACTCATGTTCGCATTACGACTTGATCTCAGCAGATTGATATAATGCTCATCGTTGCTGTGCAGCAGGATGGTCTAAAGGGGGTTGATCGGTTACTGAAGGGGTGATGTCTGGAGATGGGGATTTCCAGAGCTCGATCCCTATTGACTTCTGGGTAATCAGCTGGTGTAGACGAAGTTTTTGATCTTTGAGATGGAATCAAAGGGGGCTGCATATCATTTCTCGACGAACTCTGGACATCAGCGCTATGGGACAAAGCATAGACCACAGTCGACCACTATGGCTACCAATCAAGAACCCGATTCACCATAAATTCGAATGTTAAAGACAACGAGAATCAACCAGTATGTAAGACAAAGGGGCGATAACAAGAGATCAAGATCACAACATAAAATCAGGTCAGAAAGGAAAAGCAAAAATAAAGGAGAGATGGAATCCATATCCGTGGATGATCAAAAACAAGCCTGACGTTCAAAATATAGACTAATTATAAAAAAAATGGAACTAAAAATTGAATATAATACAGAAACTGCAATAAGGCAAAGGGAATCAAAATCGGATATAAACTAGAATCACCATATATAGAACTATTGAAATTCAATATGGAAAAGAAAGGAAGACAACAACAGAACAAAATAAAAAAGAAATAAAAGAAGAGAAATATCGGAATTGAACCGTTCCGTTGTTGCACAAGGTGGGTCGACTTGCTATAAACAAATCGGTGCCACCAATGGTGCTTTAGTAAAAAAAAAAGATCGAGAATCAAGATTTTAAAAGAAAAACAAAAAAAAGGGTGGAATAGAGGATATTCACCGCGATTTACTGAAATTCTGGGGCCTCTGAAAGCAATCGAATGGTGGCTTTACAGGCTATTGCTGGATTTGATCAGGCTCCATGGCTTCTTGAATCATAGCCAACCTTCAGCCACAGATGTAACCGATTATTGATGGTTGGAGACCCGATGGATGGCGTTGCAGGAAAAGGGGAGGGGGTCAGATTGAGCTTGATGGTAAAGGAGAGATGAGGGGCGAAGCCAGAACAGTCGATCCCTTCGCTGTTGCCCTGCTTATGTAGAGTCCGAGGAAGCTTCGAGCAGGGGAGAGTTCGTTGAGGATCGACGACTAGCGATGGAGGAAAGAGGGGCGTCAGGCCAGCGATGGAGGGCTGAGAAAAGGGGTTGAAGCCGTTGGTGATGGAGGGCTGAGGCCAATGGCCATGGCGATCAAGGGTTGACGATGGGGGAGGCGGTTCTGCGAAAGGGGTGAAAGAGGCGGTGGAAGCTTCGTGAAGGAAGAAAGAGAGAATGAGAGGGGCCCCGTAACCCTAAGTTTTTTTTTCGCTAAAAAGCCTTTTATCAAAAGGACAAATTTCCATTTTTAAAAGATTTTCAAAAGGGCGGTTGTTTTTAAAAGAGTTTTTTCAAAAGAGTTTTTTCAAAAGAGGGTTTTAATTAACAAAAATTTTCAAAAGGAGGTTTCTAAACTATTTTTTTTTATTTTTTTTTCTATTTTGATTTTTTTGCTCTTTTTTTTCTTTGTTTTCTAATTTTTTTGTTATTTTGGAAATAAAACTTTAAAACCTAAGCAGTACGAGAGACAAAACTATTTTTTTGGTATTTTTGAGAAATATTTACAAAAGAGGGGTTTTCTAAAAATTTGGGTTTGATTTCTTCAGAAAATGGGTTTGGACCCAAGTTTTGAGAAAATATTCGAGTTTTAAACCTCGAATCGAGGAATATAACACGATGGATCCAAACGGACACCGGACAAAGTTCTGATCCTTTTAAAAGGTTCTTTTGGTAATTTTGAAAATTTGGTTTAAAATTGGATGACAAAGCTCAGATTTGGATTTTGACAATGGATCCGGATCCGAAATTGAGTCAGATGTATAAAATGATTTAATTTCAGTAAAACCTGAGAAATAAACTGGTATTTATATTTAAAACTGACTCAATTACCTAGAAAATAAAGATAAAGGGCAAAACGAGAATATTTACAAACTTTTGAAAAATTTGGGGTGTTCACAAACGGGAGACCGCCGATCGAAAGGTCGAGGTAACAGGGGCCGTTGGGGTTAACAACATCAGCCTTCAACGAAGGGGGGGGGGTGTCTGCCGAGGTGGGTGCTGGAACGCGAGCATAGACGAGAGCAGCAACAGATGTTAGCTGAGCTGCCTCGGCAAGGGTGGCGATGGTCGGGAACAGAGGGTGCCTGACGACGGCGCTCGACGGGAAACACAACAAAGAGGGAGCAAACGGTGGCTGATGGCGGGTCGCTGATGCCAGCTCGAAGAGTGAGATGGCCAGCGACGGGTCTGGAAAGGCGTCAGGGACAGGGAGTCGCCGATGCTCAGAGATCGTCGAGGCTCGGAGGTTTCTGTCAGCGTCGGTCGCCGGCTGTCGAAGGTCGTCGACGACTGCCGTCGATGACTGCAACAGTCGGGACGAAGGTGGTGGCCGCCGGCGAGTCGCTGGCGTCAGCTCGAAGGGGGAAAGGCCGACGACTGCGATCACCGACGTCTGCCAGGAGGCGGCCAGAGGCGGGAGGCGAAAAGGTGGCCGACTGTCGGAGGTCGGCAGCTACGAGGAACTCAGGCGGCTAGGGTCGTTGGGTTGTCTGCTGAGGCAACCGACGTAAGAGAAGTGAGGAGGCAGTGAGGGTTGCCAGAGCTCGAAGGTCACTGACGTCGGCCTCGATCGCTGGCGTCCCGCGACACAGGGGACGAAGAGAGGGGTTCTCGGGTCGTCGATGCACAGAAGTCACCGTGGCTCCGATCGCTGGCGTCTGCCAACAGGCTACCGGAGACGGGAGGCAGAGAGGAGGTGGTCGGAGGCACGATCGTCGGCGGCTGCAACACCCAGGACGAAGGCGATGGCCGGCGACGGGTCGCCGGCGTTGGTGGCCGCAGAGAGGGACGGAGACAGGAGAGGTAGAGAGGAGAGAGAGTGGCGAGGGGGGTTTTACCCCTCGCCCGACTGAGCCTGCATCTTTTTAAAGATGCAGTCGCTCGAATGTTCGAGAAACCAGGGTCGGGTCAGGCTTGGGTCCAGTTCGAGGCCGGATCCGGGCCCGACACAGCGGACCAAACCTCGACACCTGTCCGACACGTGCAGGGCACATGTCTGACACAATTTTTTTTTCAGGGCTTTACACTTGGAGTGTCTAATCCAAGAGAGACCACCTCACTAGCTTCTCAATAGCCAAAAGAGAGGTGGCCTCTTAAATGAGCTACTCTCAACAACCTTAGGAGCCTCCCATTGGCCAAAAGGGGAGGAAAATGAAACAAAAATAATTGACTTGTCTCTCATTGGCTTTCAAGAAAAGTGGCCTCTCATGAGAGCCAGTAAGAGCAAGGGAGGGTCTCCTTCCTTTAAAAGCCTTTCCAAAAAAACGTGAATGAGTCTTTTGTGACTTTTGTCTACATTTTAAAAAAAATTCTGTGAAGTAAAAATGAGCTACCCTAGAGAGTGAGCTTGGGTGAGGGCCTTCTTGGGGGTAAGTGCTTGAGTGAGTCGGTGAGTGAGTGTGTCAAAGGGTGAAAGATGCCCCTTCATCTTCAACCCTTCCATTGTCGGTGTCAAGGCTTGTGGCTGACGAGTGTTGGAGCTACTGCACCCCAGTTGAGCTGCTGTTCGTTGTTCCCAGCTGAGCCGTGGTGATTTCTGCTGAACTTGGGAGTTGCTGAATGCGTCTTGGCATCTTGGAGCTGAGCTTTGTTGAACCAATTGCTTAGTTGCTTGTGTGGTGCTGTTCGTGGGTTGCCGCTGATCTTGATGCTGCGCATCTATGCATGCTGACGTGACTACTGAACCTGTTGAATGTGATTGCTGAACCTGATCTGAACTTGTTGCTTGATGAACGTCTTGTTGCTGCGTTCCATCGTTTAACATTTTGTTGCTGCTGGACCAATTGTTGGTTGTCTTGTTTTTGCGAACCTGTCGCCGAACTTGATGCTGCTCAGATACCACTGCGGACCTGCTGAATCGGATCACTGGGACATCTAAACCGGTTGCTGCAACAACAACTGAATCCTCTGCTGCTAAGCCTGGCATTGGGAGGTTGTGACGCGAATCACTTTGCGAATTTGGTGGCTGATCCAACCCTATTGTTGAAGATTCGAGTTTTCAATTTATGTCCCATCTCTTATAAAGCGTACGATTGAGTTATTGTGATTGAACTTGAAACCTCAAATCATTGGACTGTTCTCTGTTTACATTACATCGAACAGTGTCAACGTTGGACTGATTCCAAGTTTCTGTTCGGAATATTTTTAACATGAACCTGACCAACGTTTTTTGACACCTGTTGCTGGATCCATAAGTGATGAATCTGGCCTATTAGCTCTATGCTGAACTTTTATAAGATCTGCAACTAAATTAGAGTAATTCTTTTCTGCTGTTTAAGATCTATAGCTGAATTTGAGGTCTGAGATCTGGTGAGGATTTTCGAAGTCATTAGACAAATATTCTCCACATGAATCTGATAAAAAAATGACAATAGTGGTTTGAAATTGGTTTTGTATAATTTTATTAAAATTCTTTGAAACATGAGAATAGGTCAGATTTTGCTTAAGGAAATAGATCCAAGTATACCTAGTATAATCATTAATGAATATAACATAATAGGAGTCTTCCTTTTGATATGACTGGCGCTGGTCCTCATACATCCGAATGCACAATTTAAAAAGGTTTTAAAATAAAAGTTCTAGGACCAAAATGAATCTTCTTCATTTTTGCAAGAATACATTTGTTACTTATAAACTCTTTATTATAAGAGTTTTTCAAGAAAAAAAGAGATAACTTAGATATATTAGGATGGCCTAATCTTTGATGCCATACAAAAATATCTTTTTCCTTGACAAAATTACAAAATGATTTTTTAGGAAAATGAAGAAAATACATGTAATAGAGATTTCCCTTCCTATAACCTTCCTTAATCAACTTCCCTGATTGGTGATCTTGCACCCAACATTTTTTTGATAAGGAGACCTCATACTCATAATCCGAGATTTGAGAGACAGATAAAAGATTT